>NW_028138675.1:0-71160 GCF_964270905.1 Leucopleurus acutus | reverse complement strand
GAAGGCTGCATTCATGCTGCCTTGAAGCTGCCTGACATTCCCTGCTCTTCACAGGCCTGTAAACCCTGTAACAATGCTTCTGGGGAGAAAATGAATTTGCTGTCTAAACCAGGTGCTTCCGTGACTGCGGTGTGGTCAGCCTGACAAGCTCTAGCACTAAAAGGAAACTCAGCGTGTGAACTTGCCTCCAGTTTAAGCCCTTAGTAGCCATGTAGCTACGGAGGCATACAGCTCTTTCCATGAGTTCTTAGTGGCTTATATGCTTTATTTTAAAGGAAGTACACTTCTGAGGACTCCTAGTCGTCTCGGGTATGCATCATTTCCCCTCCAAGTTCACTGAGTACCTCCAGAGCCCTGTGTGCCGGCTGCAAAACTTCGAGTCCCATTTGTTGATCCCTCGGAGGCCGTCTGTGCGTGCCTGGAGACGGGCAACACACTGTACGTTCCTTGAGGAGAGCTACATTTCCAGAGACCTCGAATGGCCTCAGGACAACATTGCTGCTGAGTCCGAAGTGCCCAGGAAGACTTTGTCATGGCCCTTGTGTGAGCTGCCATGTGATAACACTCTGCTTTGAGTGCTTTGAGACCCTCGTACCCGGAGTCACTCTGCTCGAGGAGAAAGTCAGCATCTTGCCATGCGGTGTCGCTGACGGCACAGCCAGCAGAAACACATGCCTGGAAGTAAGGCCCTGATTTGCCGTGCAGAAGCGCAGGTGTGCAGCAGTTTCCATGAGCCGGTGGCCTGTGTTCTGCGTACCTTTAACGGCAGCACAGTTTTCTGGACACCTAGGAGGCTAGCGTGGGCACCCTGTTGCCGGCAGGAACACTGAGTAGCCCCAGGCGCACCTGGGTCTGCTAAGCAACATCCAGTCCCGTAGCCCTTTAGAGCCCCTCTGTGCATGCCGAGCGTAGGGAAACGCACTGCACTCTCTTTTGAAGCGTCTTAATTTCCTCAGCACTCGGGCACGTTCACAAACACCGTTCTGGCACGTCCCACATGGCGTAGAAGTCTTAGGCGTTGCCTTAGTCTGAGCAGCACTCGGAGTAACCCTCGGCTTCGCATTCCATCTAGGACCTCCTGCCTGAAATCACCGTGCCTCCTAGAGGAAGTCGGCTTGCATTCTGACTGCAGGTTAAGTCCTGTTCTTCCTGTGGCACTGCAGGCTTTTGAATAGCCACAGGCCCAGAGGAGCAGCTACGGCGTTCCTTGGTTGAGGCAGTTCGCTTGATGCAGAACACCCTACTTCGAGAAGCTGATTCAGGGAAAGACACACAGGGGAACTTGTGTCTCTTTGGACTTGTTAGAAACCACAGTGGGGTATGCTGAGTGTGCCCATGGAAACGGGGGCCTGCTGGAACTAGCCGTGCTTTCCCATTTTGAAGGCTGCATTCATGCTGCCTTGAAGCTGCCTGACATTCCCTGCACTTGATAGGCCTGTAAACACTGTAAGAATGCTTCTGGGGAGAAAATGAATTTGCTGTCTAAACCAGGTGCTTCCGTGACTGTGGTGTGGTCAGCCTGACAAGCTCTAGCACTAAAAGGAAACTCAGCGTGTGAACCTGCCTCCAGTTTAAGCCCTTAGTAGCCATGTAGCTACGGAGGCATACAGCTCTTTCCATGAGTTCGTAGTGGCTTATATGCTTTATTATAAAGGAAGTACACTTCTGAGGACTCCTGCCCTCTCGGGTATGCATCATTTCCCCTCCAAGTTCACTGAGTACCTCCAGAGCCCTGTGGGCCAGCTGCGCAACTTCGAGGCCCATTTGTTGATCCCTCGGAGGCCGTCTGTGCGTGCCTACAGATGGGCAACACACTGTTCGTTCCTTGAGGAGAGCTACATTTCCAGAGACCTCGACCGGCCTCAGGAAGACATTGCTGGTGAGTCCGAAGTGCCCAGGAAGACTTTGTCATGGCCCTTGTGTGAGCTGCCATGTGATAACACTCTGCTTTGAGTGCTTTGAGACCCTCGTACCCGGAGTCACTCTGCTCGAGGAGAAAGTCAGCATCTTGCCATGCGGTGTCGCTGACGGCACACCCAGCAGAAACACATGCCTGGAAGTAAGGCCCTGATTTGCCGTGCAGAAGCGGAGGCGTGCAGCAGTTTCCATGAGCCGGTGGCCTGTGTTCTGCGTACCTTTAACGGCAGCACAGTTTTCTGGACACCTAGGAGGCTAGCGTGGGCACCCTGTTGCCGGCAGGAACACTGAGTAGCCCCAGGCGCACCTGGGTCTGCTAAGCAACATCCAGTCCCGTAGCCCTTTAGAGCCCCTCTGTGCATGCCGAGCGTAGGGAAACGCACTGCACTCTCTTTTGGAGCGTCTTAATTTCCTCAGCACTCGCGCACGTTTACGAACACCGTTCTGGCACGTCCCACATGGCGTAGAAGTCTTAGGCGTTGCCTTAGTCTGAGCAGCACTCAGAGTAACCCTCGGCTTCGCATTCCATCTAGGACCTCCTGCCTGAAATCACCGTGCCTCCTAGAGGAAGTCGGCTTGCATTCTGACTGCAGGTTAAGTCCTGTTCTTCCTGTGGCACTGCAGGCTTTTGAATAGCCACAGGCCCAGAGGAGCAGCTACGGCGTTCCTTGGTTGAGGCAGTTCGCTTGATGCAGAACACCCTACTTCGAGAAGCTGATTCAGGGAAAGACACACAGGGGAACTTGTGTCTCTTTGGACTTGTTAGAAACCACAGTGGGGTATGCTGAGTGTGCCCATGGAAACGGGGGCCTGCTGGAACTAGCCGTGCTTTCCCATTTTGAAGGCTGCATTCATGCTGCCTTGAAGCTGCCTGACATTCCCTGCTCTTCACAGGCCTGTAAACCCTGTAACAATGCTTCTGGGGAGAAAATGAATTTGCTGTCTAAACCAGGTGCTTCCGTGACTGCGGTGTGGTCAGCCTGACAAGCTCTAGCACTAAAAGGAAACTCAGCGTGTGAACTTGCCTCCAGTTTAAGCCCGTAGTAGCCATGTAGCTACGGAGGCATACAGCTCTTTCCATGAGTTCTTAGTGGCTTATATGCTTTATTTTAAAGGAAGTACACTTCTGAGGACTCCTAGTCGTCTCGGGTATGCATCATTTCCCCTCCAAGTTCACTGAGTACCTCCAGAGCCCTGTGTGCCGGCTGCGAAACTTCGAGTCCCATTTGTTGATCCCTCGGAGGCCGTCTGTGCGTGCCTGGAGACGGGCAACACACTGTACGTTCCTTGAGGAGAGCTACATTTCCAGAGACCTCGAATGGCCTCAGGACAACATTGCTGCTGAGTCCGAAGTGCCCAGGAAGACTTTGTCATGGCCCTTGTGTGAGCTGCCATGTGATAACACTCTGCTTTGAGTGCTTTGAGACCCTCGTACCCGGAGTCACTCTGCTCGAGGAGAAAGTCAGCATCTTGCCATGCGGTGTCGCTGACGGCACAGCCAGCAGAAACACATGCCTGGAAGTAAGGCCCTGATTTGCCGTGCAGAAGCGCAGGTGTGCAGCAGTTTCCATGAGCCGGTGGCCTGTGTTCTGCGTACCTTTAACGGCAGCACAGTTTTCTGGACACCTAGGAGGCTAGCGTGGGCACCCTGTTGCCGGCAGGAACACTGAGTAGCCCCAGGCGCACCTGGGTCTGCTAAGCAACATCCAGTCCCGTAGCCCTTTAGAGCCCCTCTGTGCATGCCGAGCGTAGGGAAACGCACTGCACTCTCTTTTGAAGCGTCTTAATTTCCTCAGCACTCGGGCACGTTCACAAACACCGTTCTGGCACGTCCCACATGGCGTAGAAGTCTTAGGCGTTGCCTTAGTCTGAGCAGCACTCGGAGTAACCCTCGGCTTCGCATTCCATCTAGGACCTCCTGCCTGAAATCACCGTGCCTCCTAGAGGAAGTCGGCTTGCATTCTGACTGCAGGTTAAGTCCTGTTCTTCCTGTGGCACTGCAGGCTTTTGAATAGCCACAGGCCCAGAGGAGCAGCTACGGCGTTCCTTGGTTGAGGCAGTTCGCTTGATGCAGAACACCCTACTTCGAGAAGCTGATTCAGGGAAAGACACACAGGGGAACTTGTGTCTCTTTGGACTTGTTAGAAACCACAGTGGGGTATGCTGAGTGTGCCCATGGAAACGGGGGCCTGCTGGAACTAGCCGTGCTTTCCCATTTTGAAGGCTGCATTCATGCTGCCTTGAAGCTGCCTGACATTCCCTGCACTTGATAGGCCTGTAAACACTGTAAGAATGCTTCTGGGGAGAAAATGAATTTGCTGTCTAAACCAGGTGCTTCCGTGACTGTGGTGTGGTCAGCCTGACAAGCTCTAGCACTAAAAGGAAACTCAGCGTGTGAACCTGCCTCCAGTTTAAGCCCTTAGTAGCCATGTAGCTACGGAGGCATACAGCTCTTTCCATGAGTTCGTAGTGGCTTATATGCTTTATTATAAAGGAAGTACACTTCTGAGGACTCCTGCCCTCTCGGGTATGCATCATTTCCCCTCCAAGTTCACTGAGTACCTCCAGAGCCCTGTGGGCCAGCTGCGCAACTTCGAGGCCCATTTGTTGATCCCTCGGAGGCCGTCTGTGCGTGCCTACAGATGGGCAACACACTGTTCGTTCCTTGAGGAGAGCTACATTTCCAGAGACCTCGACCGGCCTCAGGAAGACATTGCTGGTGAGTCCGAAGTGCCCAGGAAGACTTTGTCATGGCCCTTGTGTGAGCTGCCATGTGATAACACTCTGCTTTGAGTGCTTTGAGACCCTCGTACCCGGAGTCACTCTGCTCGAGGAGAAAGTCAGCATCTTGCCATGCGGTGTCGCTGACGGCACACCCAGCAGAAACACATGCCTGGAAGTAAGGCCCTGATTTGCCGTGCAGAAGCGGAGGCGTGCAGCAGTTTCCATGAGCCGGTGGCCTGTGTTCTGCGTACCTTTAACGGCAGCACAGTTTTCTGGACACCTAGGAGGCTAGCGTGGGCACCCTGTTGCCGGCAGGAACACTGAGTAGCCCCAGGCGCACCTGGGTCTGCTAAGCAACATCCAGTCCCGTAGCCCTTTAGAGCCCCTCTGTGCATGCCGAGCGTAGGGAAACGCACTGCACTCTCTTTTGGAGCGTCTTAATTTCCTCAGCACTCGCGCACGTTTACGAACACCGTTCTGGCACGTCCCACATGGCGTAGAAGTCTTAGGCGTTGCCTTAGTCTGAGCAGCACTCAGAGTAACCCTCGGCTTCGCATTCCATCTAGGACCTCCTGCCTGAAATCACCGTGCCTCCTAGAGGAAGTCGGCTTGCATTCTGACTGCAGGTTAAGTCCTGTTCTTCCTGTGGCACTGCAGGCTTTTGAATAGCCACAGGCCCAGAGGAGCAGCTACGGCGTTCCTTGGTTGAGGCAGTTCGCTTGATGCAGAACACCCTACTTCGAGAAGCTGATTCAGGGAAAGACACACAGGGGAACTTGTGTCTCTTTGGACTTGTTAGAAACCACAGTGGGGTATGCTGAGTGTGCCCATGGAAACGGGGGCCTGCTGGAACTAGCCGTGCTTTCCCATTTTGAAGGCTGCATTCATGCTGCCTTGAAGCTGCCTGACATTCCCTGCTCTTCACAGGCCTGTAAACCCTGTAACAATGCTTCTGGGGAGAAAATGAATTTGCTGTCTAAACCAGGTGCTTCCGTGACTGCGGTGTGGTCAGCCTGACAAGCTCTAGCACTAAAAGGAAACTCAGCGTGTGAACTTGCCTCCAGTTTAAGCCCTTAGTAGCCATGTAGCTACGGAGGCATACAGCTCTTTCCATGAGTTCTTAGTGGCTTATATGCTTTATTTTAAAGGAAGTACACTTCTGAGGACTCCTAGTCGTCTCGGGTATGCATCATTTCCCCTCCAAGTTCACTGAGTACCTCCAGAGCCCTGTGTGCCGGCTGCGAAACTTCGAGTCCCATTTGTTGATCCCTCGGAGGCCGTCTGTGCGTGCCTGGAGACGGGCAACACACTGTACGTTCCTTGAGGAGAGCTACATTTCCAGAGACCTCGAATGGCCTCAGGACAACATTGCTGCTGAGTCCGAAGTGCCCAGGAAGACTTTGTCATGGCCCTTGTGTGAGCTGCCATGTGATAACACTCTGCTTTGAGTGCTTTGAGACCCTCGTACCCGGAGTCACTCTGCTCGAGGAGAAAGTCAGCATCTTGCCATGCGGTGTCGCTGACGGCACAGCCAGCAGAAACACATGCCTGGAAGTAAGGCCCTGATTTGCCGTGCAGAAGCGCAGGTGTGCAGCAGTTTCCATGAGCCGGTGGCCTGTGTTCTGCGTACCTTTAACGGCAGCACAGTTTTCTGGACACCTAGGAGGCTAGCGTGGGCACCCTGTTGCCGGCAGGAACACTGAGTAGCCCCAGGCGCACCTGGGTCTGCTAAGCAACATCCAGTCCCGTAGCCCTTTAGAGCCCCTCTGTGCATGCCGAGCGTAGGGAAACGCACTGCACTCTCTTTTGAAGCGTCTTAATTTCCTCAGCAATCGGGCACGTTCACAAACACCGTTCTGGCACGTCCCACATGGCGTAGAAGTCTTAGGCGTTGCCTTAGTCTGAGCAGCACTCGGAGTAACCCTCGGCTTCGCATTCCATCTAGGACCTCCTGCCTGAAATCACCGTGCCTCCTAGAGGAAGTCGGCTTGCATTCTGACTGCAGGTTAAGTCCTGTTCTTCCTGTGGCACTGCAGGCTTTTGAATAGCCACAGGCCCAGAGGAGCAGCTACGGCGTTCCTTGGTTGAGGCAGTTCGCTTGATGCAGAACACCCTACTTCGAGAAGCTGATTCAGGGAAAGACACACAGGGGAACTTGTGTCTCTTTGGACTTGTTAGAAACCACAGTGGGGTATGCTGAGTGTGCCCATGGAAACGGGGGCCTGCTGGAACTAGCCGTGCTTTCCCATTTTGAAGGCTGCATTCATGCTGCCTTGAAGCTGCCTGACATTCCCTGCACTTGATAGGCCTGTAAACACTGTAAGAATGCTTCTGGGGAGAAAATGAATTTGCTGTCTAAACCAGGTGCTTCCGTGACTGCGGTGTGGTCAGCCTGACAAGCTCTAGCACTAAAAGGAAACTCAGCGTGTGAACCTGCCTCCAGTTTAAGCCCTTAGTAGCCATGTAGCTACGGAGGCATACAGCTCTTTCCATGAGTTCGTAGTGGCTTATATGCTTTATTATAAAGGAAGTACACTTCTGAGGACTCCTGCCCTCTCGGGTATGCATCATTTCCCCTCCAAGTTCACTGAGTACCTCCAGAGCCCTGTGGGCCAGCTGCGCAACTTCGAGGCCCATTTGTTGATCCCTCGGAGGCCGTCTGTGCGTGCCTACAGATGGGCAACACACTGTTCGTTCCTTGAGGAGAGCTACATTTCCAGAGACCTCGACCGGCCTCAGGAAGACATTGCTGGTGAGTCCGAAGTGCCCAGGAAGACTTTGTCATGGCCCTTGTGTGAGCTGCCATGTGATAACACTCTGCTTTGAGTGCTTTGAGACCCTCGTACCCGGAGTCACTCTGCTCGAGGAGAAAGTCAGCATCTTGCCATGCGGTGTCGCTGACGGCACACCCAGCAGAAACACATGCCTGGAAGTAAGGCCCTGATTTGCCGTGCAGAAGCGGAGGCGTGCAGCAGTTTCCATGAGCCGGTGGCCTGTGTTCTGCGTACCTTTAACGGCAGCACAGTTTTCTGGACACCTAGGAGGCTAGCGTGGGCACCCTGTTGCCGGCAGGAACACTGAGTAGCCCCAGGCGCACCTGGGTCTGCTAAGCAACATCCAGTCCCGTAGCCCTTTAGAGCCCCTCTGTGCATGCCGAGCGTAGGGAAACGCACTGCACTCTCTTTTGAAGCGTCTTAATTTCCTCAGCACTCGGGCACGTTCACAAACACCGTTCTGGCACGTCCCACATGGCGTAGAAGTCTTAGGCGTTGCCTTAGTCTGAGCAGCACTCGGAGTAACCCTCGGCTTCGCATTCCATCTAGGACCTCCTGCCTGAAATCACCGTGCCTCCTAGAGGAAGTCGGCTTGCATTCTGACTGCAGGTTAAGTCCTGTTCTTCCTGTGGCACTGCAGGCTTTTGAATAGCCACAGGCCCAGAGGAGCAGCTACGGCGTTCCTTGGTTGAGGCAGTTCGCTTGATGCAGAACACCCTACTTCGAGAAGCTGATTCAGGGAAAGACACACAGGGGAACTTGTGTCTCTTTGGACTTGTTAGAAACCACAGTGGGGTATGCTGAGTGTGCCCATGGAAACGGGGGCCTGCTGGAACTAGCCGTGCTTTCCCATTTTGAAGGCTGCATTCATGCTGCCTTGAAGCTGCCTGACATTCCCTGCACTTGATAGGCCTGTAAACACTGTAAGAATGCTTCTGGGGAGAAAATGAATTTGCTGTCTAAACCAGGTGCTTCCGTGACTGCGGTGTGGTCAGCCTGACAAGCTCTAGCACTAAAAGGAAACTCAGCGTGTGAACCTGCCTCCAGTTTAAGCCCTTAGTAGCCATGTAGCTACGGAGGCATACAGCTCTTTCCATGAGTTCGTAGTGGCTTATATGCTTTATTATAAAGGAAGTACACTTCTGAGGACTCCTGCCCTCTCGGGTATGCATCATTTCCCCTCCAAGTTCACTGAGTACCTCCAGAGCCCTGTGGGCCAGCTGCGCAACTTCGAGGCCCATTTGTTGATCCCTCGGAGGCCGTCTGTGCGTGCCTACAGATGGGCAACACACTGTTCGTTCCTTGAGGAGAGCTACATTTCCAGAGACCTCGACCGGCCTCAGGAAGACATTGCTGGTGAGTCCGAAGTGCCCAGGAAGACTTTGTCATGGCCCTTGTGTGAGCTGCCATGTGATAACACTCTGCTTTGAGTGCTTTGAGACCCTCGTACCCGGAGTCACTCTGCTCGAGGAGAAAGTCAGCATCTTGCCATGCGGTGTCGCTGACGGCACACCCAGCAGAAACACATGCCTGGAAGTAAGGCCCTGATTTGCCGTGCAGAAGCGGAGGCGTGCAGCAGTTTCCATGAGCCGGTGGCCTGTGTTCTGCGTACCTTTAACGGCAGCACAGTTTTCTGGACACCTAGGAGGCTAGCGTGGGCACCCTGTTGCCGGCAGGAACACTGAGTAGCCCCAGGCGCACCTGGGTCTGCTAAGCAACATCCAGTCCCGTAGCCCTTTAGAGCCCCTCTGTGCATGCCGAGCGTAGGGAAACGCACTGCACTCTCTTTTGGAGCGTCTTAATTTCCTCAGCACTCGCGCACGTTTACGAACACCGTTCTGGCACGTCCCACATGGCGTAGAAGTCTTAGGCGTTGCCTTAGTCTGAGCAGCACTCAGAGTAACCCTCGGCTTCGCATTCCATCTAGGACCTCCTGCCTGAAATCACCGTGCCTCCTAGAGGAAGTCGGCTTGCATTCTGACTGCAGGTTAAGTCCTGTTCTTCCTGTGGCACTGCAGGCTTTTGAATAGCCACAGGCCCAGAGGAGCAGCTACGGCGTTCCTTGGTTGAGGCAGTTCGCTTGATGCAGAACACCCTACTTCGAGAAGCTGATTCAGGGAAAGACACACAGGGGAACTTGTGTCTCTTTGGACTTGTTAGAAACCACAGTGGGGTATGCTGAGTGTGCCCATGGAAACGGGGGCCTGCTGGAACTAGCCGTGCTTTCCCATTTTGAAGGCTGCATTCATGCTGCCTTGAAGCTGCCTGACATTCCCTGCTCTTCACAGGCCTGTAAACCCTGTAACAATGCTTCTGGGGAGAAAATGAATTTGCTGTCTAAACCAGGTGCTTCCGTGACTGCGGTGTGGTCAGCCTGACAAGCTCTAGCACTAAAAGGAAACTCAGCGTGTGAACTTGCCTCCAGTTTAAGCCCTTAGTAGCCATGTAGCTACGGAGGCATACAGCTCTTTCCATGAGTTCTTAGTGGCTTATATGCTTTATTTTAAAGGAAGTACACTTCTGAGGACTCCTAGTCGTCTCGGGTATGCATCATTTCCCCTCCAAGTTCACTGAGTACCTCCAGAGCCCTGTGGGCCGGCTGCGCAACTTCGAGGCCCATTTGTTGATCCCTCGGAGGCCGTCTGTGCGTGCCTGGAGACGGGCAACACACTGTTCGTTCCTTGAGGAGAGCTACATTTCCAGAGACCTCGACCGGCCTCAGGAAGACATTGCTGGTGAGTCCGAAGTGCCCAGGAAGACTTTGTCATGGCCCTTGTGTGAGCTGCCATGTGATAACACTCTGCTTTGAGTGCTTTGAGACCCTCGTACCCGGAGTCACTCTGCTCGAGGAGAAAGTCAGCATCTTGCCATGCGGTGTCGCTGACGGCACAGCCAGCAGAAACACATGCCTGGAAGTAAGGCCCTGATTTGCCGTGCAGAAGCGCAGGTGTGCAGCAGTTTCCATGAGCCGGTGGCCTGTGTTCTGCGTACCTTTAACGGCAGCACAGTTTTCTGGACACCTAGGAGGCTAGCGTGGGCACCCTGTTGCCGGCAGGAACACTGAGTAGCCCCAGGCGCACCTGGGTCTGCTAAGCAACATCCAGTCCCGTAGCCCTTTAGAGCCCCTCTGTGCATGCCGAGCGTAGGGAAACGCACTGCACTCTCTTTTGAAGCGTCTTAATTTCCTCAGCACTCGGGCACGTTCACAAACACCGTTCTGGCACGTCCCACATGGCGTAGAAGTCTTAGGCGTTGCCTTAGTCTGAGCAGCACTCGGAGTAACCCTCGGCTTCGCATTCCATCTAGGACCTCCTGCCTGAAATCACCGTGCCTCCTAGAGGAAGTCGGCTTGCATTCTGACTGCAGGTTAAGTCCTGTTCTTCCTGTGGCACTGCAGGCTTTTGAATAGCCACAGGCCCCGAGGAGCAGCTACGGCGTTCCTTGGTTGAGGCAGTTCGCTTGATGCAGAACACCCTACTTCGAGAAGCTGATTCAGGGAAAGACACACAGGGGAACTTGTGTCTCTTTGGACTTGTTAGAAACCACAGTGGGGTATGCTGAGTGTGCCCATGGAAACGGGGGCCTGCTGGAACTAGCCGTGCTTTCCCATTTTGAAGGCTGCATTCATGCTGCCTTGAAGCTGCCTGACATTCCCTGCACTTGATAGGCCTGTAAACACTGTAAGAATGCTTCTGGGGAGAAAATGAATTTGCTGTCTAAACCAGGTGCTTCCGTGACTGCGGTGTGGTCAGCCTGACAAGCTCTAGCACTAAAAGGAAACTCAGCGTGTGAACTTGCCTCCAGTTTAAGCCCTTAGTAGCCATGTAGCTACGGAGGCATACAGCTCTTTCCATGAGTTCTTAGTGGCTTATATGCTTTACTTTAAAGGAAGTACACTTCTGAGGACTCCTAGTCGTCTCGGGTATGCATCATTTCCCCTCCAAGTTCACTGAGTACCTCCAGAGCCCTGTGTGCCGGCTGCGAAACTTCGAGTCCCATTTGTTGATCCCTCGGAGGCCGTCTGTGCGTGCCTGGAGACGGGAAACACACTGTACGTTCCTTGAGGAGAGCTACATTTCCAGAGACCTCGAATGGCCTCAGGACAACATTGCTGCTGAGTCCGAAGTGCCCAGGAAGACTTTGTCATGGCCCTTGTGTGAGCTGCCATGTGATAACACTCTGCTTTGAGTGCTTTGAGACCCTCGTACCCGGAGTCACTCTGCTCGAGGAGAAAGTCAGCATCTTGCCATGCGGTGTCGCTGACGGCACAGCCAGCAGAAACACATGCCTGGAAGTAAGGCCCTGATTTGCCGTGCAGAAGCGCAGGTGTGCAGCAGTTTCCATGAGCCGGTGGCCTGTGTTCTGCGTACCTTTAACGGCAGCACAGTTTTCTGGACACCTAGGAGGCTAGCGTGGGCACCCTGTTGCCGGCAGGAACACTGAGTAGCCCCAGGCGCACCTGGGTCTGCTAAGCAACATCCAGTCCCGTAGCCCTTTAGAGCCCCTCTGTGCATGCCGAGCGTAGGGAAACGCACTGCACTCTCTTTTGAAGCGTCTTAATTTCCTCAGCACTCGGGCACGTTCACAAACACCGTTCTGGCACGTCCCACATGGCGTAGAAGTCTTAGGCGTTGCCTTAGTCTGAGCAGCACTCGGAGTAACCCTCGGCTTCGCATTCCATCTAGGACCTCCTGCCTGAAATCACCGTGCCTCCTAGAGGAAGTCGGCTTGCATTCTGACTGCAGGTTAAGTCCTGTTCTTCCTGTGGCACTGCAGGCTTTTGAATAGCCACAGGCCCCGAGGAGCAGCTACGGCGTTCCTTGGTTGAGGCAGTTCGCTTGATGCAGAACACCCTACTTCGAGAAGCTGATTCAGGGAAAGACACACAGGGGAACTTGTGTCTCTTTGGACTTGTTAGAAACCACAGTGGGGTATGCTGAGTGTGCCCATGGAAACGGGGGCCTGCTGGAACTAGCCGTGCTTTCCCATTTTGAAGGCTGCATTCATGCTGCCTTGAAGCTGCCTGACATTCCCTGCACTTGATAGGCCTGTAAACACTGTAAGAATGCTTCTGGGGAGAAAATGAATTTGCTGTCTAAACCAGGTGCTTCCGTGACTGCGGTGTGGTCAGCCTGACAAGCTCTAGCACTAAAAGGAAACTCAGCGTGTGAACTTGCCTCCAGTTTAAGCCCTTAGTAGCCATGTAGCTACGGAGGCATACAGCTCTTTCCATGAGTTCTTAGTGGCTTATATGCTTTACTTTAAAGGAAGTACACTTCTGAGGACTCCTAGTCGTCTCGGGTATGCATCATTTCCCCTCCAAGTTCACTGAGTACCTCCAGAGCCCTGTGTGCCGGCTGCGAAACTTCGAGTCACATTTGTTGATCCCTCGGAGGCCCTCTGTGCGTGCCTGGAGACGGGAAACACACTGTACGTTCCTTGAGGAGAGCTACATTTCCAGAGACCTCGAATGGCCTCAAGACAACATTGCTGCTGAGTCCGAAGTGCTCAGGAAGACTTTGTCATGGCCCTTGTGTGAGCTGCCATGTGATAACACTCTGCTTTGAGTGCTTTGAGACCCTCGTACCCGGAGTCACTCTGCTCGAGGAGAAAGTCAGCATCTTGCCATGCGGTGTCGCTGACGGCACACCCAGCAGAAACACATGCCTGGAAGTAAGGCCCTGATTTGCCGTGCAGAAGCGGAGGCGTGCAGCAGTTTCCATGAGCCGGTGGCCTGTGTTCTGCGTACCTTTAACGGCAGCACAGTTTTCTGGACACCTAGGAGGCTAGCGTGGGCACCCTGTTGCCGGCAGGAACACTGAGTAGCCCCAGGCGCACCTGGGTCTGCTAAGCAACATCCAGTCCCGTAGCCCTTTAGAGCCCCTCTGTGCATGCCGAGCGTAGGGAAACGCACTGCACTCTCTTTTGAAGCGTCTTAATTTCCTCAGCACTCGGGCACGTTCACAAACACCGTTCTGGCACGTCCCACATGGCGTAGAAGTCTTAGGCGTTGCCTTAGTCTGAGCAGCACTCGGAGTAACCCTCGGCTTCGCATTCCATCTAGGACCTCCTGCCTGAAATCACCGTGCCTCCTAGAGGAAGTCGGCTTGCATTCTGACTGCAGGTTAAGTCCTGTTCTTCCTGTGGCACTGCAGGCTTTTGAATAGCCACAGGCCCCGAGGAGCAGCTACGGCGTTCCTTGGTTGAGGCAGTTCGCTTGATGCAGAACACCCTACTTCGAGAAGCTGATTCAGGGAAAGACACACAGGGGAACTTGTGTCTCTTTGGACTTGTTAGAAACCACAGTGGGGTATGCTGAGTGTGCCCATGGAAACGGGGGCCTGCTGGAACTAGCCGTGCTTTCCCATTTTGAAGGCTGCATTCATGCTGCCTTGAAGCTGCCTGACATTCCCTGCACTTGATAGGCCTGTAAACACTGTAAGAATGCTTCTGGGGAGAAAATGAATTTGCTGTCTAAACCAGGTGCTTCCGTGACTGCGGTGTGGTCAGCCTGACAAGCTCTAGCACTAAAAGGAAACTCAGCGTGTGAACCTGCCTCCAGTTTAAGCCCTTAGTAGCCATGTAGCTACGGAGGCATACAGCTCTTTCCATGAGTTCGTAGTGGCTTATATGCTTTATTATAAAGGAAGTACACTTCTGAGGACTCCTGCCCTCTCGGGTATGCATCATTTCCCCTCCAAGTTCACTGAGTACCTCCAGAGCCCTGTGGGCCGGCTGCGCAACTTCGAGGCCCATTTGTTGATCCCTCGGAGGCCGTCTGTGCGTGCCTGGAGACGGGCAACACACTGTTCGTTCCTTGAGGAGAGCTACATTTCCAGAGACCTCGACCGGCCTCAGGAAGACATTGCTGGTGAGTCCGAAGTGCCCAGGAAGACTTTGTCATGGCCCTTGTGTGAGCTGCCATGTGATAACACTCTGCTTTGAGTGCTTTGAGACCCTCGTACCCGGAGTCACTCTGCTCGAGGAGAAAGTCAGCATCTTGCCATGCGGTGTCGCTGACGGCACAGCCAGCAGAAACACATGCCTGGAAGTAAGGCCCTGATTTGCCGTGCAGAAGCGCAGGTGTGCAGCAGTTTCCATGAGCCGGTGGCCTGTGTTCTGCGTACCTTTAACGGCAGCACAGTTTTCTGGACACCTAGGAGGCTAGCGTGGGCACCCTGTTGCCGGCAGGAACACTGAGTAGCCCCAGGCGCACCTGGGTCTGCTAAGCAACATCCAGTCCCGTAGCCCTTTAGAGCCCCTCTGTGCATGCCGAGCGTAGGGAAACGCACTGCACTCTCTTTTGAAGCGTCTTAATTTCCTCAGCACTCCGGCACGTTCACAAACACCGTTCTGGCACGTCCCACATGGCGTAGAAGTCTTAGGCGTTGCCTTAGTCTGAGCAGCACTCGGAGTAACCCTCGGCTTCGCATTCCATCTAGGACCTCCTGCCTGAAATCACCGTGCCTCCTAGAGGAAGTCGGCTTGCATTCTGACTGCAGGTTAAGTCCTGTTCTTCCTGTGGCACTGCAGGCTTTTGAATAGCCACAGGCCCCGAGGAGCAGCTACGGCGTTCCTTGGTTGAGGCAGTTCGCTTGATGCAGAACACCCTACTTCGAGAAGCTGATTCAGGGAAAGACACACAGGGGAACTTGTGTCTCTTTGGACTTGTTAGAAACCACAGTGGGGTATGCTGAGTGTGCCCATGGAAACGGGGGCCTGCTGGAACTAGCCGTGCTTTCCCATTTTGAAGGCTGCATTCATGCTGCCTTGAAGCTGCCTGACATTCCCTGCACTTGATAGGCCTGTAAACACTGTAAGAATGCTTCTGGGGAGAAAATGAATTTGCTGTCTAAACCAGGTGCTTCCGTGACTGCGGTGTGGTCAGCCTGACAAGCTCTAGCACTAAAAGGAAACTCAGCGTGTGAACTTGCCTCCAGTTTAAGCCCTTAGTAGCCATGTAGCTACGGAGGCATACAGCTCTTTCCATGAGTTCTTAGTGGCTTATATGCTTTACTTTAAAGGAAGTACACTTCTGAGGACTCCTAGTCGTCTCGGGTATGCATCATTTCCCCTCCAAGTTCACTGAGTACCTCCAGAGCCCTGTGTGCCGGCTGCGAAACTTCGAGTCCCATTTGTTGATCCCTCGGAGGCCGTCTGTGCGTGCCTGGAGACGGGACACACTGTACGTTCCTTGAGGAGAGCTACATTTCCAGAGACCTCGAATGGCCTCAGGACAACATTGCTGCTGAGTCCGAAGTGCCCAGGAAGACTTTGTCATGGCCCTTGTGTGAGCTGCCATGTGATAACACTCTGCTTTGAGTGCTTTGAGACCCTCGTACCCGGAGTCACTCTGCTCGAGGAGAAAGTCAGCATCTTGCCATGCGGTGTCGCTGACGGCACAGCCAGCAGAAACACATGCCTGGAAGTAAGGCCCTGATTTGCCGTGCAGAAGCGCAGGTGTGCAGCAGTTTCCATGAGCCGGTGGCCTGTGTTCTGCGTACCTTTAACGGCAGCACAGTTTTCTGGACACCTAGGAGGCTAGCGTGGGCACCCTGTTGCCGGCAGGAACACTGAGTAGCCCCAGGCGCACCTGGGTCTGCTAAGCAACATCCAGTCCCGTAGCCCTTTAGAGCCCCTCTGTGCATGCCGAGCGTAGGGAAACGCACTGCACTCTCTTTTGAAGCGTCTTAATTTCCTCAGCACTCGGGCACGTTCACAAACACCGTTCTGGCACGTCCCACATGGCGTAGAAGTCTTAGGCGTTGCCTTAGTCTGAGCAGCACTCAGAGTAACCCTCGGCTTCGCATTCCATCTAGGACCTCCTGCCTGAAATCACCGTGCCTCCTAGAGGAAGTCGGCTTGCATTCTGACTGCAGGTTAAGTCCTGTTCTTCCTGTGGCACTGCAGGCTTTTGAATAGCCACAGGCCCCGAGGAGCAGCTACGGCGTTCCTTGGTTGAGGCAGTTCGCTTGATGCAGAACACCCTACTTCGAGAAGCTGATTCAGGGAAAGACACACAGGGGAACTTGTGTCTCTTTGGACTTGTTAGAAACCACAGTGGGGTATGCTGAGTGTGCCCATGGAAACGGGGGCCTGCTGGAACTAGCCGTGCTTTCCCATTTTGAAGGCTGCATTCATGCTGCCTTGAAGCTGCCTGACATTCCCTGCACTTGATAGGCCTGTAAACACTGTAAGAATGCTTCTGGGGAGAAAATGAATTTGCTGTCTAAACCAGGTGCTTCCGTGACTGCGGTGTGGTCAGCCTGACAAGCTCTAGCACTAAAAGGAAACTCAGCGTGTGAACTTGCCTCCAGTTTAAGCCCTTAGTAGCCATGTAGCTACGGAGGCATACAGCTCTTTCCATGAGTTCTTAGTGGCTTATATGCTTTACTTTAAAGGAAGTACACTTCTGAGGACTCCTAGTCGTCTCGGGTATGCATCATTTCCCCTCCAAGTTCACTGAGTACCTCCAGAGCCCTGTGTGCCGGCTGCGAAACTTCGAGTCACATTTGTTGATCCCTCGGAGGCCCTCTGTGCGTGCCTGGAGACGGGAAACACACTGTACGTTCCTTGAGGAGAGCTACATTTCCAGAGACCTCGAATGGCCTCAAGACAACATTGCTGCTGAGTCCGAAGTGCTCAGGAAGACTTTGTCATGGCCCTTGTGTGAGCTGCCATGTGATAACACTCTGCTTTGAGTGCTTTGAGACCCTCGTACCCGGAGTCACTCTGCTCGAGGAGAAAGTCAGCATCTTGCCATGCGGTGTCGCTGACGGCACAGCCAGCAGAAACACATGCCTGGAAGTAAGGCCCTGATTTGCCGTGCAGAAGCGGAGGCGTGCAGCAGTTTCCATGAGCCGGTGGCCTGTGTTCTGCGTACCTTTAACGGCAGCACAGTTTTCTGGACACCTAGGAGGCTAGCGTGGGCACCCTGTTGCCGGCAGGAACACTGAGTAGCCCCAGGCGCACCTGGGTCTGCTAAGCAACATCCAGTCCCGTAGCCCTTTAGAGCCCCTCTGTGCATGCCGAGCGTAGGGAAACGCACTGCACTCTCTTTTGAAGCGTCTTAATTTCCTCAGCACTCGGGCACGTTCACAAACACCGTTCTGGCACGTCCCACATGGCGTAGAAGTCTTAGGCGTTGCCTTAGTCTGAGCAGCACTCGGAGTAACCCTCGGCTTCGCATTCCATCTAGGACCTCCTGCCTGAAATCACCGTGCCTCCTAGAGGAAGTCGGCTTGCATTCTGACTGCAGGTTAAGTCCTGTTCTTCCTGTGGCACTGCAGGCTTTTGAATAGCCACAGGCCCCGAGGAGCAGCTACGGCGTTCCTTGGTTGAGGCAGTTCGCTTGATGCAGAACACCCTACTTCGAGAAGCTGATTCAGGGAAAGACACACAGGGGAACTTGTGTCTCTTTGGACTTGTTAGAAACCACAGTGGGGTATGCTGAGTGTGCCCATGGAAACGGGGGCCTGCTGGAACTAGCCGTGCTTTCCCATTTTGAAGGCTGCATTCATGCTGCCTTGAAGCTGCCTGACATTCCCTGCACTTGATAGGCCTGTAAACACTGTAAGAATGCTTCTGGGGAGAAAATGAATTTGCTGTCTAAACCAGGTGCTTCCGTGACTGCGGTGTGGTCAGCCTGACAAGCTCTAGCACTAAAAGGAAACTCAGCGTGTGAACCTGCCTCCAGTTTAAGCCCTTAGTAGCCATGTAGCTACGGAGGCATACAGCTCTTTCCATGAGTTCGTAGTGGCTTATATGCTTTATTATAAAGGAAGTACACTTCTGAGGACTCCTGCCCTCTCGGGTATGCATCATTTCCCCTCCAAGTTCACTGAGTACCTCCAGAGCCCTGTGGGCCGGCTGCGCAACTTCGAGGCCCATTTGTTGATCCCTCGGAGGCCGTCTGTGCGTGCCTGGAGACGGGCAACACACTGTTCGTTCCTTGAGGAGAGCTACATTTCCAGAGACCTCGACCGGCCTCAGGAAGACATTGCTGGTGAGTCCGAAGTGCCCAGGAAGACTTTGTCATGGCCCTTGTGTGAGCTGCCATGTGATAACACTCTGCTTTGAGTGCTTTGAGACCCTCGTACCCGGAGTCACTCTGCTCGAGGAGAAAGTCAGCATCTTGCCATGCGGTGTCGCTGACGGCACAGCCAGCAGAAACACATGCCTGGAAGTAAGGCCCTGATTTGCCGTGCAGAAGCGCAGGTGTGCAGCAGTTTCCATGAGCCGGTGGCCTGTGTTCTGCGTACCTTTAACGGCAGCACAGTTTTCTGGACACCTAGGAGGCTAGCGTGGGCACCCTGTTGCCGGCAGGAACACTGAGTAGCCCCAGGCGCACCTGGGTCTGCTAAGCAACATCCAGTCCCGTAGCCCTTTAGAGCCCCTCTGTGCATGCCGAGCGTAGGGAAACGCACTGCACTCTCTTTTGAAGCGTCTTAATTTCCTCAGCACTCCGGCACGTTCACAAACACCGTTCTGGCACGTCCCACATGGCGTAGAAGTCTTAGGCGTTGCCTTAGTCTGAGCAGCACTCGGAGTAACCCTCGGCTTCGCATTCCATCTAGGACCTCCTGCCTGAAATCACCGTGCCTCCTAGAGGAAGTCGGCTTGCATTCTGACTGCAGGTTAAGTCCTGTTCTTCCTGTGGCACTGCAGGCTTTTGAATAGCCACAGGCCCCGAGGAGCAGCTACGGCGTTCCTTGGTTGAGGCAGTTCGCTTGATGCAGAACACCCTACTTCGAGAAGCTGATTCAGGGAAAGACACACAGGGGAACTTGTGTCTCTTTGGACTTGTTAGAAACCACAGTGGGGTATGCTGAGTGTGCCCATGGAAACGGGGGCCTGCTGGAACTAGCCGTGCTTTCCCATTTTGAAGGCTGCATTCATGCTGCCTTGAAGCTGCCTGACATTCCCTGCACTTGATAGGCCTGTAAACACTGTAAGAATGCTTCTGGGGAGAAAATGAATTTGCTGTCTAAACCAGGTGCTTCCGTGACTGCGGTGTGGTCAGCCTGACAAGCTCTAGCACTAAAAGGAAACTCAGCGTGTGAACCTGCCTCCAGTTTAAGCCCTTAGTAGCCATGTAGCTACGGAGGCATACAGCTCTTTCCATGAGTTCGTAGTGGCTTATATGCTTTATTATAAAGGAAGTACACTTCTGAGGACTCCTGCCCTCTCGGGTATGCATCATTTCCCCTCCAAGTTCACTGAGTACCTCCAGAGCCCTGTGGGCCGGCTGCGCAACTTCGAGGCCCATTTGTTGATCCCTCGGAGGCCGTCTGTGCGTGCCTGGAGACGGGCAACACACTGTTCGTTCCTTGAGGAGAGCTACATTTCCAGAGACCTCGAATGGCCTCAGGACAACATTGCTGGTGAGTCCGAAGTGCCCAGGAAGACTTTGTCATGGCCCTTGTGTGAGCTGCCATGTGATAACACTCTGCTTTGAGTGCTTTGAGACCCTCGTACCCGGAGTCACTCTGCTCGAGGAGAAAGTCAGCATCTTGCCATGCGGTGTCGCTGACGGCACAGCCAGCAGAAACACATGCCTGGAAGTAAGGCCCTGATTTGCCGTGCAGAAGCGCAGGTGTGCAGCAGTTTCCATGAGCCGGTGGCCTGTGTTCTGCGTACCTTTAACGGCAGCACAGTTTTCTGGACACCTAGGAGGCTAGCGTGGGCACCCTGTTGCCGGCAGGAACACTGAGTAGCCCCAGGCGCACCTGGGTCTGCTAAGCAACATCCAGTCCCGTAGCCCTTTAGAGCCCCTCTGTGCATGCCGAGCGTAGGGAAACGCACTGCACTCTCTTTTGAAGCGTCTTAATTTCCTCAGCACTCGGGCACGTTCACAAACACCGTTCTGGCACGTCCCACATGGCGTAGAAGTCTTAGGCGTTGCCTTAGTCTGAGCAGCACTCGGAGTAACCCTCGGCTTCGCATTCCATCTAGGACCTCCTGCCTGAAATCACCGTGCCTCCTAGAGGAAGTCGGCTTGCATTCTGACTGCAGGTTAAGTCCTGTTCTTCCTGTGGCACTGCAGGCTTTTGAATAGCCACAGGCCCCGAGGAGCAGCTACGGCGTTCCTTGGTTGAGGCAGTTCGCTTGATGCAGAACACCCTACTTCGAGAAGCTGATTCAGGGAAAGACACACAGGGGAACTTGTGTCTCTTTGGACTTGTTAGAAACCACAGTGGGGTATGCTGAGTGTGCCCATGGAAACGGGGGCCTGCTGGAACTAGCCGTGCTTTCCCATTTTGAAGGCTGCATTCATGCTGCCTTGAAGCTGCCTGACATTCCCTGCACTTGATAGGCCTGTAAACACTGTAAGAATGCTTCTGGGGAGAAAATGAATTTGCTGTCTAAACCAGGTGCTTCCGTGACTGCGGTGTGGTCAGCCTGACAAGCTCTAGCACTAAAAGGAAACTCAGCGTGTGAACTTGCCTCCAGTTTAAGCCCTTAGTAGCCATGTAGCTACGGAGGCATACAGCTCTTTCCATGAGTTCTTAGTGGCTTATATGCTTTACTTTAAAGGAAGTACACTTCTGAGGACTCCTAGTCGTCTCGGGTATGCATCATTTCCCCTCCAAGTTCACTGAGTACCTCCAGAGCCCTGTGTGCCGGCTGCGAAACTTCGAGTCCCATTTGTTGATCCCTCGGAGGCCGTCTGTGCGTGCCTGGAGACGGGAAACACACTGTACGTTCCTTGAGGAGAGCTACATTTCCAGAGACCTCGAATGGCCTCAGGACAACATTGCTGCTGAGTCCGAAGTGCCCAGGAAGACTTTGTCATGGCCCTTGTGTGAGCTGCCATGTGATAACACTCTGCTTTGAGTGCTTTGAGACCCTCGTACCCGGAGTCACTCTGCTCGAGGAGAAAGTCAGCATCTTGCCATGCGGTGTCGCTGACGGCACAGCCAGCAGAAACACATGCCTGGAAGTAAGGCCCTGATTTGCCGTGCAGAAGCGCAGGTGTGCAGCAGTTTCCATGAGCCGGTGGCCTGTGTTCTGCGTACCTTTAACGGCAGCACAGTTTTCTGGACACCTAGGAGGCTAGCGTGGGCACCCTGTTGCCGGCAGGAACACTGAGTAGCCCCAGGCGCACCTGGGTCTGCTAAGCAACATCCAGTCCCGTAGCCCTTTAGAGCCCCTCTGTGCATGCCGAGCGTAGGGAAACGCACTGCACTCTCTTTTGAAGCGTCTTAATTTCCTCAGCACTCGGGCACGTTCACAAACACCGTTCTGGCACGTCCCACATGGCGTAGAAGTCTTAGGCGTTGCCTTAGTCTGAGCAGCACTCAGAGTAACCCTCGGCTTCGCATTCCATCTAGGACCTCCTGCCTGAAATCACCGTGCCTCCTAGAGGAAGTCGGCTTGCATTCTGACTGCAGGTTAAGTCCTGTTCTTCCTGTGGCACTGCAGGCTTTTGAATAGCCACAGGCCCCGAGGAGCAGCTACGGCGTTCCTTGGTTGAGGCAGTTCGCTTGATGCAGAACACCCTACTTCGAGAAGCTGATTCAGGGAAAGACACACAGGGGAACTTGTGTCTCTTTGGACTTGTTAGAAACCACAGTGGGGTATGCTGAGTGTGCCCATGGAAACGGGGGCCTGCTGGAACTAGCCGTGCTTTCCCATTTTGAAGGCTGCATTCATGCTGCCTTGAAGCTGCCTGACATTCCCTGCACTTGATAGGCCTGTAAACACTGTAAGAATGCTTCTGGGGAGAAAATGAATTTGCTGTCTAAACCAGGTGCTTCCGTGACTGCGGTGTGGTCAGCCTGACAAGCTCTAGCACTAAAAGGAAACTCAGCGTGTGAACTTGCCTCCAGTTTAAGCCCTTAGTAGCCATGTAGCTACGGAGGCATACAGCTCTTTCCATGAGTTCTTAGTGGCTTATATGCTTTACTTTAAAGGAAGTACACTTCTGAGGACTCCTAGTCGTCTCGGGTATGCATCATTTCCCCTCCAAGTTCACTGAGTACCTCCAGAGCCCTGTGTGCCGGCTGCGAAACTTCGAGTCACATTTGTTGATCCCTCGGAGGCCCTCTGTGCGTGCCTGGAGACGGGAAACACACTGTACGTTCCTTGAGGAGAGCTACATTTCCAGAGACCTCGAATGGCCTCAAGACAACATTGCTGCTGAGTCCGAAGTGCTCAGGAAGACTTTGTCATGGCCCTTGTGTGAGCTGCCATGTGATAACACTCTGCTTTGAGTGCTTTGAGACCCTCGTACCCGGAGTCACTCTGCTCGAGGAGAAAGTCAGCATCTTGCCATGCGGTGTCGCTGACGGCACAGCCAGCAGAAACACATGCCTGGAAGTAAGGCCCTGATTTGCCGTGCAGAAGCGGAGGCGTGCAGCAGTTTCCATGAGCCGGTGGCCTGTGTTCTGCGTACCTTTAACGGCAGCACAGTTTTCTGGACACCTAGGAGGCTAGCGTGGGCACCCTGTTGCCGGCAGGAACACTGAGTAGCCCCAGGCGCACCTGGGTCTGCTAAGCAACATCCAGTCCCGTAGCCCTTTAGAGCCCCTCTGTGCATGCCGAGCGTAGGGAAACGCACTGCACTCTCTTTTGAAGCGTCTTAATTTCCTCAGCACTCGGGCACGTTCACAAACACCGTTCTGGCACGTCCCACATGGCGTAGAAGTCTTAGGCGTTGCCTTAGTCTGAGCAGCACTCGGAGTAACCCTCGGCTTCGCATTCCATCTAGGACCTCCTGCCTGAAATCACCGTGCCTCCTAGAGGAAGTCGGCTTGCATTCTGACTGCAGGTTAAGTCCTGTTCTTCCTGTGGCACTGCAGGCTTTTGAATAGCCACAGGCCCCGAGGAGCAGCTACGGCGTTCCTTGGTTGAGGCAGTTCGCTTGATGCAGAACACCCTACTTCGAGAAGCTGATTCAGGGAAAGACACACAGGGGAACTTGTGTCTCTTTGGACTTGTTAGAAACCACAGTGGGGTATGCTGAGTGTGCCCATGGAAACGGGGGCCTGCTGGAACTAGCCGTGCTTTCCCATTTTGAAGGCTGCATTCATGCTGCCTTGAAGCTGCCTGACATTCCCTGCACTTGATAGGCCTGTAAACACTGTAAGAATGCTTCTGGGGAGAAAATGAATTTGCTGTCTAAACCAGGTGCTTCCGTGACTGCGGTGTGGTCAGCCTGACAAGCTCTAGCACTAAAAGGAAACTCAGCGTGTGAACCTGCCTCCAGTTTAAGCCCTTAGTAGCCATGTAGCTACGGAGGCATACAGCTCTTTCCATGAGTTCGTAGTGGCTTATATGCTTTATTATAAAGGAAGTACACTTCTGAGGACTCCTGCCCTCTCGGGTATGCATCATTTCCCCTCCAAGTTCACTGAGTACCTCCAGAGCCCTGTGGGCCAGCTGCGCAACTTCGAGGCCCATTTGTTGATCCCTCGGAGGCCGTCTGTGCGTGCCTACAGATGGGCAACACACTGTTCGTTCCTTGAGGAGAGCTACATTTCCAGAGACCTCGACCGGCCTCAGGAAGACATTGCTGGTGAGTCCGAAGTGCCCAGGAAGACTTTGTCATGGCCCTTGTGTGAGCTGCCATGTGATAACACTCTGCTTTGAGTGCTTTGAGACCCTCGTACCCGGAGTCACTCTGCTCGAGAAGAAAGTCAGCATCTTGCCATGCGGTGTCGCTGACGGCACAGCCAGCAGAAACACATGCCTGGAAGTAAGGCCCTGATTTGCCGTGCAGAAGCGCAGGTGTGCAGCAGTTTCCATGAGCCGGTGGCCTGTGTTCTGCGTACCTTTAACGGCAGCACAGTTTTCTGGACACCTAGGAGGCTAGCGTGGGCACCCTGTTGCCGGCAGGAACACTGAGTAGCCCCAGGCGCACCTGGGTCTGCTAAGCAACATCCAGTCCCGTAGCCCTTTAGAGCCCCTCTGTGCATGCCGAGCGTAGGGAAACGCACTGCACTCTCTTTTGAAGCGTCTTAATTTCCTCAGCACTCGGGCACGTTCACAAACACCGTTCTGGCACGTCCCACATGGCGTAGAAGTCTTAGGCGTTGCCTTAGTCTGAGCAGCACTCGGAGTAACCCTCGGCTTCGCATTCCATCTAGGACCTCCTGCCTGAAATCACCGTGCCTCCTAGAGGAAGTCGGCTTGCATTCTGACTGCAGGTTAAGTCCTGTTCTTCCTGTGGCACTGCAGGCTTTTGAATAGCCACAGGCCCAGAGGAGCAGCTACGGCGTTCCTTGGTTGAGGCAGTTCGCTTGATGCAGAACACCCTACTTCGAGAAGCTGATTCAGGGAAAGACACACAGGGGAACTTGTGTCTCTTTGGACTTGTTAGAAACCACAGTGGGGTATGCTGAGTGTGCCCATGGAAACGGGGGCCTGCTGGAACTAGCCGTGCTTTCCCATTTTGAAGGCTGCATTCATGCTGCCTTGAAGCTGCCTGACATTCCCTGCACTTGATAGGCCTGTAAACACTGTAAGAATGCTTCTGGGGAGAAAATGAATTTGCTGTCTAAACCAGGTGCTTCCGTGACTGCGGTGTGGTCAGCCTGACAAGCTCTAGCACTAAAAGGAAACTCAGCGTGTGAACCTGCCTCCAGTTTAAGCCCTTAGTAGCCATGTAGCTACGGAGGCATACAGCTCTTTCCATGAGTTCGTAGTGGCTTATATGCTTTATTATAAAGGAAGTACACTTCTGAGGACTCCTGCCCTCTCGGGTATGCATCATTTCCCCTCCAAGTTCACTGAGTACCTCCAGAGCCCTGTGGGCCAGCTGCGCAACTTCGAGGCCCATTTGTTGATCCCTCGGAGGCCGTCTGTGCGTGCCTACAGATGGGCAACACACTGTTCGTTCCTTGAGGAGAGCTACATTTCCAGAGACCTCGACCGGCCTCAGGAAGACATTGCTGGTGAGTCCGAAGTGCCCAGGAAGACTTTGTCATGGCCCTTGTGTGAGCTGCCATGTGATAACACTCTGCTTTGAGTGCTTTGAGACCCTCGTACCCGGAGTCACTCTGCTCGAGGAGAAAGTCAGCATCTTGCCATGCGGTGTCGCTGACGGCACACCCAGCAGAAACACATGCCTGGAAGTAAGGCCCTGATTTGCCGTGCAGAAGCGGAGGCGTGCAGCAGTTTCCATGAGCCGGTGGCCTGTGTTCTGCGTACCTTTAACGGCAGCACAGTTTTCTGGACACCTAGGAGGCTAGCGTGGGCACCCTGTTGCCGGCAGGAACACTGAGTAGCCCCAGGCGCACCTGGGTCTGCTAAGCAACATCCAGTCCCGTAGCCCTTTAGAGCCCCTCTGTGCATGCCGAGCGTAGGGAAACGCACTGCACTCTCTTTTGGAGCGTCTTAATTTCCTCAGCACTCGCGCACGTTTACGAACACCGTTCTGGCACGTCCCACATGGCGTAGAAGTCTTAGGCGTTGCCTTAGTCTGAGCAGCACTCAGAGTAACCCTCGGCTTCGCATTCCATCTAGGACCTCCTGCCTGAAATCACCGTGCCTCCTAGAGGAAGTCGGCTTGCATTCTGACTGCAGGTTAAGTCCTGTTCTTCCTGTGGCACTGCAGGCTTTTGAATAGCCACAGGCCCCGAGGAGCAGCTACGGCGTTCCTTGGTTGAGGCAGTTCGCTTGATGCAGAACACCCTACTTCGAGAAGCTGATTCAGGGAAAGACACACAGGGGAACTTGTGTCTCTTTGGACTTGTTAGAAACCACAGTGGGGTATGCTGAGTGTGCCCATGGAAACGGGGGCCTGCTGGAACTAGCCGTGCTTTCCCATTTTGAAGGCTGCATTCATGCTGCCTTGAAGCTGCCTGACATTCCCTGCTCTTCACAGGCCTGTAAACCCTGTAACAATGCTTCTGGGGAGAAAATGAATTTGCTGTCTAAACCAGGTGCTTCCGTGACTGCGGTGTGGTCAGCCTGACAAGCTCTAGCACTAAAAGGAAACTCAGCGTGTGAACTTGCCTCCAGTTTAAGCCCTTAGTAGCCATGTAGCTACGGAGGCATACAGCTCTTTCCATGAGTTCTTAGTGGCTTATATGCTTTATTTTAAAGGAAGTACACTTCTGAGGACTCCTAGTCGTCTCGGGTATGCATCATTTCCCCTCCAAGTTCACTGAGTACCTCCAGAGCCCTGTGTGCCGGCTGCGAAACTTCGAGTCCCATTTGTTGATCCCTCGGAGGCCGTCTGTGCGTGCCTGGAGACGGGCAACACACTGTACGTTCCTTGAGGAGAGCTACATTTCCAGAGACCTCGAATGGCCTCAGGACAACATTGCTGCTGAGTCCGAAGTGCCCAGGAAGACTTTGTCATGGCCCTTGTGTGAGCTGCCATGTGATAACACTCTGCTTTGAGTGCTTTGAGACCCTCGTACCCGGAGTCACTCTGCTCGAGGAGAAAGTCAGCATCTTGCCATGCGGTGTCGCTGACGGCACAGCCAGCAGAAACACATGCCTGGAAGTAAGGCCCTGATTTGCCGTGCAGAAGCGCAGGTGTGCAGCAGTTTCCATGAGCCGGTGGCCTGTGTTCTGCGTACCTTTAACGGCAGCACAGTTTTCTGGACACCTAGGAGGCTAGCGTGGGCACCCTGTTGCCGGCAGGAACACTGAGTAGCCCCAGGCGCACCTGGGTCTGCTAAGCAACATCCAGTCCCGTAGCCCTTTAGAGCCCCTCTGTGCATGCCGAGCGTAGGGAAACGCACTGCACTCTCTTTTGAAGCGTCTTAATTTCCTCAGCACTCGGGCACGTTCACAAACACCGTTCTGGCACGTCCCACATGGCGTAGAAGTCTTAGGCGTTGCCTTAGTCTGAGCAGCACTCGGAGTAACCCTCGGCTTCGCATTCCATCTAGGACCTCCTGCCTGAAATCACCGTGCCTCCTAGAGGAAGTCGGCTTGCATTCTGACTGCAGGTTAAGTCCTGTTCTTCCTGTGGCACTGCAGGCTTTTGAATAGCCACAGGCCCCGAGGAGCAGCTACGGCGTTCCTTGGTTGAGGCAGTTCGCTTGATGCAGAACACCCTACTTCGAGAAGCTGATTCAGGGAAAGACACACAGGGGAACTTGTGTCTCTTTGGACTTGTTAGAAACCACAGTGGGGTATGCTGAGTGTGCCCATGGAAACGGGGGCCTGCTGGAACTAGCCGTGCTTTCCCATTTTGAAGGCTGCATTCATGCTGCCTTGAAGCTGCCTGACATTCCCTGCTCTTCACAGGCCTGTAAACCCTGTAACAATGCTTCTGGGGAGAAAATGAATTTGCTGTCTAAACCAGGTGCTTCCGTGACTGCGGTGTGGTCAGCCTGACAAGCTCTAGCACTAAAAGGAAACTCAGCGTGTGAACTTGCCTCCAGTTTAAGCCCTTAGTAGCCATGTAGCTACGGAGGCATACAGCTCTTTCCATGAGTTCTTAGTGGCTTATATGCTTTACTTTAAAGGAAGTACACTTCTGAGGACTCCTAGTCGTCTCGGGTATGCATCATTTCCCCTCCAAGTTCACTGAGTACCTTCAGAGCCCTGTGTGCCGGCTGCGAAACTTCGAGTCACATTTGTTGATCCCTCGGAGGCCCTCTGTGCGTGCCTGGAGACGGGAAACACACTGTACGTTCCTTGAGGAGAGCTACATTTCCAGAGACCTCGAATGGCCTCAAGACAACATTGCTGCTGAGTCCGAAGTGCCCAGGAAGACTTTGTCATGGCCCTTGTGTGAGCTGCCATGTGATAACACTCTGCTTTGAGTGCTTTGAGACCCTCGTACCCGGAGTCACTCTGCTCGAGGAGAAAGTCAGCATCTTGCCATGCGGTGTCGCTGACGGCACAGCCAGCAGAAACACATGCCTGGAAGTAAGGCCCTGATTTGCCGTGCAGAAGCGCAGGTGTGCAGCAGTTTCCATGAGCCGGTGGCCTGTGTTCTGCGTACCTTTAACGGCAGCACAGTTTTCTGGACACCTAGGAGGCTAGCGTGGGCACCCTGTTGCCGGCAGGAACACTGAGTAGCCCCAGGCGCACCTGGGTCTGCTAAGCAACATCCAGTCCCGTAGCCCTTTAGAGCCCCTCTGTGCATGCCGAGCGTAGGGAAACGCACTGCACTCTCTTTTGGAGCGTCTTAATTTCCTCAGCACTCGCGCACGTTTACGAACACCGTTCTGGCACGTCCCACATGGCGTAGAAGTCTTAGGCGTTGCCTTAGTCTGAGCAGCACTCAGAGTAACCCTCGGCTTCGCATTCCATCTAGGACCTCCTGCCTGAAATCACCGTGCCTCCTAGAGGAAGTCGGCTTGCATTCTGACTGCAGGTTAAGTCCTGTTCTTCCTGTGGCACTGCAGGCTTTTGAATAGCCACAGGCCCAGAGGAGCAGCTACGGCGTTCCTTGGTTGAGGCAGTTCGCTTGATGCAGAACACCCTACTTCGAGAAGCTGATTCAGGGAAAGACACACAGGGGAACTTGTGTCTCTTTGGACTTGTTAGAAACCACAGTGGGGTATGCTGAGTGTGCCCATGGAAACGGGGGCCTGCTGGAACTAGCCGTGCTTTCCCATTTTGAAGGCTGCATTCATGCTGCCTTGAAGCTGCCTGACATTCCCTGCACTTGATAGGCCTGTAAACACTGTAAGAATGCTTCTGGGGAGAAAATGAATTTGCTGTCTAAACCAGGTGCTTCCGTGACTGCGGTGTGGTCAGCCTGACAAGCTCTAGCACTAAAAGGAAACTCAGCGTGTGAACTTGCCTCCAGTTTAAGCCCTTAATAGCCATGTAGCTACGGAGGCATACAGCTCTTTCCATGAGTTCTTAGTGGCTTATATGCTTTATTTTAAAGGAAGTACACTTCTGAGGACTCCTAGTCGTCTCGGGTATGCATCATTTCCCCTCCAAGTTCACTGAGTACCTCCAGAGCCCTGTGTGCCGGCTGCGAAACTTCGAGTCCCATTTGTTGATCCCTCGGAGGCCGTCTGTGCGTGCCTGGAGACGGGCAACACACTGTTCGTTCCTTGAGGAGAGCTACATTTCCAGAGACCTCGAATGGCCTCAGGACAACATTGCTGCTGAGTCCGAAGTGCCCAGGAAGACTTTGTCATGGCCCTTGTGTGAGCTGCCATGTGATAACACTCTGCTTTGAGTGCTTTGAGACCCTCGTACCCGGAGTCACTCTGCTCGAGGAGAAAGTCAGCATCTTGCCATGCGGTGTCGCTGACGGCACAGCCAGCAGAAACACATGCCTGGAAGTAAGGCCCTGATTTGCCGTGCAGAAGCGCAGGTGTGCAGCAGTTTCCATGAGCCGGTGGCCTGTGTTCTGCGTACCTTTAACGGCAGCACAGTTTTCTGGACACCTAGGAGGCTAGCGTGGGCACCCTGTTGCCGGCAGGAACACTGAGTAGCCCCAGGCGCACCTGGGTCTGCTAAGCAACATCCAGTCCCGTAGCCCTTTAGAGCCCCTCTGTGCATGCCGAGCGTAGGGAAACGCACTGCACTCTCTTTTGAAGCGTCTTAATTTCCTCAGCACTCGGGCACGTTCACAAACACCGTTCTGGCACGTCCCACATGGCGTAGAAGTCTTAGGCGTTGCCTTAGTCTGAGCAGCACTCGGAGTAACCCTCGGCTTCGCATTCCATCTAGGACCTCCTGCCTGAAATCACCGTGCCTCCTAGAGGAAGTCGGCTTGCATTCTGACTGCAGGTTAAGTCCTGTTCTTCCTGTGGCACTGCAGGCTTTTGAATAGCCACAGGCCCAGAGGAGCAGCTACGGCGTTCCTTGGTTGAGGCAGTTCGCTTGATGCAGAACACCCTACTTCGAGAAGCTGATTCAGGGAAAGACACACAGGGGAACTTGTGTCTCTTTGGACTTGTTAGAAACCACAGTGGGGTATGCTGAGTGTGCCCATGGAAACGGGGGCCTGCTGGAACTAGCCGTGCTTTCCCATTTTGAAGGCTGCATTCATGCTGCCTTGAAGCTGCCTGACATTCCCTGCACTTGATAGGCCTGTAAACACTGTAAGAATGCTTCTGGGGAGAAAATGAATTTGCTGTCTAAACCAGGTGCTTCCGTGACTACGGTGTGGTCAGCCTGACAAGCTCTAGCACTAAAAGGAAACTCAGCGTGTGAACCTGCCTCCAGTTTAAGCCCTTAGTAGCCATGTAGCTACGGAGGCATACAGCTCTTTCCATGAGTTCGTAGTGGCTTATATGCTTTATTATAAAGGAAGTACACTTCTGAGGACTCCTGCCCTCTCGGGTATGCATCATTTCCCCTCCAAGTTCACTGAGTACCTCCAGAGCCCTGTGGGCCAGCTGCGCAACTTCGAGGCCCATTTGTTGATCCCTCGGAGGCCGTCTGTGCGTGCCTACAGATGGGCAACACACTGTTCGTTCCTTGAGGAGAGCTACATTTCCAGAGACCTCGACCGGCCTCAGGAAGACATTGCTGGTGAGTCCGAAGTGCCCAGGAAGACTTTGTCATGGCCCTTGTGTGAGCTGCCATGTGATAACACTCTGCTTTGAGTGCTTTGAGACCCTCGTACCCGGAGTCACTCTGCTCGAGGAGAAAGTCAGCATCTTGCCATGCGGTGTCGCTGACGGCACACCCAGCAGAAACACATGCCTGGAAGTAAGGCCCTGATTTGCCGTGCAGAAGCGGAGGCGTGCAGCAGTTTCCATGAGCCGGTGGCCTGTGTTCTGCGTACCTTTAACGGCAGCACAGTTTTCTGGACACCTAGGAGGCTAGCGTGGGCACCCTGTTGCCGGCAGGAACACTGAGTAGCCCCAGGCGCACCTGGGTCTGCTAAGCAACATCCAGTCCCGTAGCCCTTTAGAGCCCCTCTGTGCATGCCGAGCGTAGGGAAACGCACTGCACTCTCTTTTGGAGCGTCTTAATTTCCTCAGCACTCGCGCACGTTTACGAACACCGTTCTGGCACGTCCCACATGGCGTAGAAGTCTTAGGCGTTGCCTTAGTCTGAGCAGCACTCAGAGTAACCCTCGGCTTCGCATTCCATCTAGGACCTCCTGCCTGAAATCACCGTGCCTCCTAGAGGAAGTCGGCTTGCATTCTGACTGCAGGTTAAGTCCTGTTCTTCCTGTGGCACTGCAGGCTTTTGAATAGCCACAGGCCCAGAGGAGCAGCTACGGCGTTCCTTGGTTGAGGCAGTTCGCTTGATGCAGAACACCCTACTTCGAGAAGCTGATTCAGGGAAAGACACACAGGGGAACTTGTGTCTCTTTGGACTTGTTAGAAACCACAGTGGGGTATGCTGAGTGTGCCCATGGAAACGGGGGCCTGCTGGAACTAGCCGTGCTTTCCCATTTTGAAGGCTGCATTCATGCTGCCTTGAAGCTGCCTGACATTCCCTGCTCTTCACAGGCTTGTAAACACTGTAACAATGCTTCTGGGGAGAAAATGAATTTGCTGTCTAAACCAGGTGCTTCCGTGACTGCGGTGTGGTCAGCCTGACAAGCTCTAGCACTAAAAGGAAACTCAGCGTGTGAACTTGCCTCCAGTTTAAGCCCTTAGTAGCCATGTAGCTACGGAGGCATACAGCTCTTTCCATGAGTTCTTAGTGGCTTATATGCTTTATTTTAAAGGAAGTACACTTCTGAGGACTCCTAGTCGTCTCGGGTATGCATCATTTCCCCTCCAAGTTCACTGAGTACCTCCAGAGCCCTGTGTGCCGGCTGCGAAACTTCGAGTCCCATTTGTTGATCCCTCGGAGGCCCTCTGTGCGTGCCTGGAGACGGGCAACACACTGTACGTTCCTTGAGGAGAGCTACATTTCCAGAGACCTCGAATGGCCTCAGGACAACATTGCTGCTGAGTCCGAAGTGCCCAGGAAGACTTTGTCATGGCCCTTGTGTGAGCTGCCATGTGATAACACTCTGCTTTGAGTGCTTTGAGACCCTCGTACCCGGAGTCACTCTGCTCGAGGAGAAAGTCAGCATCTTGCCATGCGGTGTCGCTGACGGCACAGCCAGCAGAAACACATGCCTGGAAGTAAGGCCCTGATTTGCCGTGCAGAAGCGCAGGTGTGCAGCAGTTTCCATGAGCCGGTGGCCTGTGTTCTGCGTACCTTTAACGGCAGCACAGTTTTCTGGACACCTAGGAGGCTAGCGTGGGCACCCTGTTGCCGGCAGGAACACTGAGTAGCCCCAGGCGCACCTGGGTCTGCTAAGCAACATCCAGTCCCGTAGCCCTTTAGAGCCCCTCTGTGCATGCCGAGCGTAGGGAAACGCACTGCACTCTCTTTTGAAGCGTCTTAATTTCCTCAGCACTCGGGCACGTTCACAAACACCGTTCTGGCACGTCCCACATGGCGTAGAAGTCTTAGGCGTTGCCTTAGTCTGAGCAGCACTCGGAGTAACCCTCGGCTTCGCATTCCATCTAGGACCTCCTGCCTGAAATCACCGTGCCTCCTAGAGGAAGTCGGCTTGCATTCTGACTGCAGGTTAAGTCCTGTTCTTCCTGTGGCACTGCAGGCTTTTGAATAGCCACAGGCCCCGAGGAGCAGCTACGGCGTTCCTTGGTTGAGGCAGTTCGCTTGATGCAGAACACCCTACTTCGAGAAGCTGACTCAGGGAAAGACACACAGGGGAACTTGTGTCTCTTTGGACTTGTTAGAAACCACAGTGGGGTATGCTGAGTGTGCCCATGGAAACGGGGGCCTGCTGGAACTAGCCGTGCTTTCCCATTTTGAAGGCTGCATTCATGCTGCCTTGAAGCTGCCTGACATTCCCTGCACTTGATAGGCCTGTAAACACTGTAAGAATGCTTCTGGGGAGAAAATGAATTTGCTGTCTAAACCAGGTGCTTCCGTGACTGCGGTGTGGTCAGCCTGACAAGCTCTAGCACTAAAAGGAAACTCAGCGTGTGAACTTGCCTCCAGTTTAAGCCCTTAGTAGCCATGTAGCTACGGAGGCATACAGCTCTTTCCATGAGTTCTTAGTGGCTTATATGCTTTACTTTAAAGGAAGTACACTTCTGAGGACTCCTAGTCGTCTCGGGTATGCATCATTTCCCCTCCAAGTTCACTGAGTACCTCCAGAGCCCTGTGTGCCGGCTGCGAAACTTCGAGTCACATTTGTTGATCCCTCGGAGGCCCTCTGTGCGTGCCTGGAGACGGGAAACACACTGTACGTTCCTTGAGGAGAGCTACATTTCCAGAGACCTCGAATGGCCTCAAGACAACATTGCTGCTGAGTCCGAAGTGCTCAGGAAGACTTTGTCATGGCTCTTGTGTGAGCTGCCATGTGATAACACTCTGCTTTGAGTGCTTTGAGACCCTCGTACCCGGAGTCACTCTGCTCGAGGAGAAAGTCAGCATCTTGCCATGCGGTGTCGCTGACGGCACAGCCAGCAGAAACACATGCCTGGAAGTAAGGCCCTGATTTGCCGTGCAGAAGCGCAGGTGTGCAGCAGTTTCCATGAGCCGGTGGCCTGTGTTCTGCGTACCTTTAACGGCAGCACAGTTTTCTGGACACCTAGGAGGCTAGCGTGGGCACCCTGTTGCCGGCAGGAACACTGAGTAGCCCCAGGCGCACCTGGGTCTGCTAAGCAACATCCAGTCCCGTAGCCCTTTAGAGCCCCTCTGTGCATGCCGAGCGTAGGGAAACGCACTGCACTCTCTTTTGAAGCGTCTTAATTTCCTCAGCACTCGGGCACGTTCACAAACACCGTTCTGGCACGTCCCACATGGCGTAGAAGTCTTAGGCGTTGCCTTAGTCTGAGCAGCACTCGGAGTAACCCTCGGCTTCGCATTCCATCTAGGACCTCCTGCCTGAAATCACCGTGCCTCCTAGAGGAAGTCGGCTTGCATTCTGACTGCAGGTTAAGTCCTGTTCTTCCTGTGGCACTGCAGGCTTTTGAATAGCCACAGGCCCAGAGGAGCAGCTACGGCGTTCCTTGGTTGAGGCAGTTCGCTTGATGCAGAACACCCTACTTCGAGAAGCTGATTCAGGGAAAGACACACAGGGGAACTTGTGTCTCTTTGGACTTGTTAGAAACCACAGTGGGGTATGCTGAGTGTGCCCATGGAAACGGGGGCCTGCTGGAACTAGCCGTGCTTTCCCATTTTGAAGGCTGCATTCATGCTGCCTTGAAGCTGCCTGACATTCCCTGCACTTGATAGGCCTGTAAACACTGTAAGAATGCTTCTGGGGAGAAAATGAATTTGCTGTCTAAACCAGGTGCTTCCGTGACTGCGGTGTGGTCAGCCTGACAAGCTCTAGCACTAAAAGGAAACTCAGCGTGTGAACCTGCCTCCAGTTTAAGCCCTTAGTAGCCATGTAGCTACGGAGGCATACAGCTCTTTCCATGAGTTCGTAGTGGCTTATATGCTTTATTATAAAGGAAGTACACTTCTGAGGACTCCTGCCCTCTCGGGTATGCATCATTTCCCCTCCAAGTTCACTGAGTACCTCCAGAGCCCTGTGGGCCAGCTGCGCAACTTCGAGGCCCATTTGTTGATCCCTCGGAGGCCGTCTGTGCGTGCCTACAGATGGGCAACACACTGTTCGTTCCTTGAGGAGAGCTACATTTCCAGAGACCTCGAATGGCCTCAGGACAACATTGCTGCTGAGTCCGAAGTGCCCAGGAAGACTTTGTCATGGCCCTTGTGTGAGCTGCCATGTGATAACACTCTGCTTTGAGTGCTTTGAGACCCTCGTACCCGGAGTCACTCTGCTCGAGGAGAAAGTCAGCATCTTGCCATGCGGTGTCGCTGACGGCACAGCCAGCAGAAACACATGCCTGGAAGTAAGGCCCTGATTTGCCGTGCAGAAGCGCAGGTGTGCAGCAGTTTCCATGAGCCGGTGGCCTGTGTTCTGCGTACCTTTAACGGCAGCACAGTTTTCTGGACACCTAGGAGGCTAGCGTGGGCACCCTGTTGCCGGCAGGAACACTGAGTAGCCCCAGGCGCACCTGGGTCTGCTAAGCAACATCCAGTCCCGTAGCCCTTTAGAGCCCCTCTGTGCATGCCGAGCGTAGGGAAACGCACTGCACTCTCTTTTGAAGCGTCTTAATTTCCTCAGCACTCGGGCACGTTCACAAACACCGTTCTGGCACGTCCCACATGGCGTAGAAGTCTTAGGCGTTGCCTTAGTCTGAGCAGCACTCGGAGTAACCCTCGGCTTCGCATTCCATCTAGGACCTCCTGCCTGAAATCACCGTGCCTCCTAGAGGAAGTCGGCTTGCATTCTGACTGCAGGTTAAGTCCTGTTCTTCCTGTGGCACTGCAGGCTTTTGAATAGCCACAGGCCCAGAGGAGCAGCTACGGCGTTCCTTGGTTGAGGCAGTTCGCTTGATGCAGAACACCCTACTTCGAGAAGCTGATTCAGGGAAAGACACACAGGGGAACTTGTGTCTCTTTGGACTTGTTAGAAACCACAGTGGGGTATGCTGAGTGTGCCCATGGAAACGGGGGCCTGCTGGAACTAGCCGTGCTTTCCCATTTTGAAGGCTGCATTCATGCTGCCTTGAAGCTGCCTGACGTTCCCTGCACTTGATAGGCCTGTAAACACTGTAAGAATGCTTCTGGGGAGAAAATGAATTTGCTGTCTAAACCAGGTGCTTCCGTGACTACGGTGTGGTCAGCCTGACAAGCTCTAGCACTAAAAGGAAACTCAGCGTGTGAACCTGCCTCCAGTTTAAGCCCTTAGTAGCCATGTAGCTACGGAGGCATACAGCTCTTTCCATGAGTTCGTAGTGGCTTATATGCTTTATTATAAAGGAAGTACACTTCTGAGGACTCCTGCCCTCTCGGGTATGCATCATTTCCCCTCCAAGTTCACTGAGTACCTCCAGAGCCCTGTGGGCCAGCTGCGCAACTTCGAGGCCCATTTGTTGATCCCTCGGAGGCCGTCTGTGCGTGCCTACAGATGGGCAACACACTGTTCGTTCCTTGAGGAGAGCTACATTTCCAGAGACCTCGACCGGCCTCAGGAAGACATTGCTGGTGAGTCCGAAGTGCCCAGGAAGACTTTGTCATGGCCCTTGTGTGAGCTGCCATGTGATAACACTCTGCTTTGAGTGCTTTGAGACCCTCGTACCCGGAGTCACTCTGCTCGAGGAGAAAGTCAGCATCTTGCCATGCGGTGTCGCTGACGGCACACCCAGCAGAAACACATGCCTGGAAGTAAGGCCCTGATTTGCCGTGCAGAAGCGGAGGCGTGCAGCAGTTTCCATGAGCCGGTGGCCTGTGTTCTGCGTACCTTTAACGGCAGCACAGTTTTCTGGACACCTAGGAGGCTAGCGTGGGCACCCTGTTGCCGGCAGGAACACTGAGTAGCCCCAGGCGCACCTGGGTCTGCTAAGCAACATCCAGTCCCGTAGCCCTTTAGAGCCCCTCTGTGCATGCCGAGCGTAGGGAAACGCACTGCACTCTCTTTTGGAGCGTCTTAATTTCCTCAGCACTCGCGCACGTTTACGAACACCGTTCTGGCACGTCCCACATGGCGTAGAAGTCTTAGGCGTTGCCTTAGTCTGAGCAGCACTCAGAGTAACCCTCGGCTTCGCATTCCATCTAGGACCTCCTGCCTGAAATCACCGTGCCTCCTAGAGGAAGTCGGCTTGCATTCTGACTGCAGGTTAAGTCCTGTTCTTCCTGTGGCACTGCAGGCTTTTGAATAGCCACAGGCCCAGAGGAGCAGCTACGGCGTTCCTTGGTTGAGGCAGTTCGCTTGATGCAGAACACCCTACTTCGAGAAGCTGATTCAGGGAAAGACACACAGGGGAACTTGTGTCTCTTTGGACTTGTTAGAAACCACAGTGGGGTATGCTGAGTGTGCCCATGGAAACGGGGGCCTGCTGGAACGAGCCGTGCTTTCCCATTTTGAAGGCTGCATTCATGCTGCCTTGAAGCTGCCTGACATTCCCTGCTCTTCACAGGCCTGTAAACCCTGTAACAATGCTTCTGGGGAGAAAATGAATTTGCTGTCTAAACCAGGTGCTTCCGTGACTGCGGTGTGGTCAGCCTGACAAGCTCTAGCACTAAAAGGAAACTCAGCGTGTGAACTTCCCTCCAGTTTAAGCCCTTAGTAGCCATGTAGCTACGGAGGCATACAGCTCTTTCCATGAGTTCTTAGTGGCTTATATGCTTTATTTTAAAGGAAGTACACTTCTGAGGACTCCTAGTCGTCTCGGGTATGCATCATTTCCCCTCCAAGTTCACTGAGTACCTCCAGAGCCCTGTGTGCCGGCTGCGAAACTTCGAGTCCCATTTGTTGATCCCTCGGAGGCCCTTTGTGCGTGCCTGGAGACGGGCAACACACTGTACGTTCCTTGAGGAGAGCTACATTTCCAGAGACCTCGAATGGCCTCAGGACAACATTGCTGCTGAGTCCGAAGTGCCCAGGAAGACTTTGTCATGGCCCTTGTGTGAGCTGCCATGTGATAACACTCTGCTTTGAGTGCTTTGAGACCCTCGTACCCGGAGTCACTCTGCTCGAGGAGAAAGTCAGCATCTTGCCATGCGGTGTCGCTGACGGCACAGCCAGCAGAAACACATGCCTGGAAGTAAGGCCCTGATTTGCCGTGCAGAAGCGCAGGTGTGCAGCAGTTTCCATGAGCCGGTGGCCTGTGTTCTGCGTACCTTTAACGGCAGCACAGTTTTCTGGACACCTAGGAGGCTAGCGTGGGCACCCTGTTGCCGGCAGGAACACTGAGTAGCCCCAGGCGCACCTGGGTCTGCTAAGCAACATCCAGTCCCGTAGCCCTTTAGAGCCCCTCTGTGCATGCCGAGCGTAGGGAAACACACTGCACTCTCTTTTGAAGCGTCTTAATTTCCTCAGCACTCGGGCACGTTCACAAACACCGTTCTGGCACGTCCCACATGGCGTAGAAGTCTTAGGCGTTGCCTTAGTCTGAGCAGCACTCGGAGTAACCCTCGGCTTCGCATTCCATCTAGGACCTCCTGCCTGAAATCACCGTGCCTCCTAGAGGAAGTCGGCTTGCATTCTGACTGCAGGTTAAGTCCTGTTCTTCCTGTGGCACTGCAGGCTTTTGAATAGCCACAGGCCCAGAGGAGCAGCTACGGCGTTCCTTGGTTGAGGCAGTTCGCTTGATGCAGAACACCCTACTTCGAGAAGCTGATTCAGGGAAAGACACACAGGGGAACTTGTGTCTCTTTGGACTTGTTAGAAACCACAGTGGGGTATGCTGAGTGTGCCCATGGAAACGGGGGCCTGCTGGAACTAGCCGTGCTTTCCCATTTTGAAGGCTGCATTCATGCTGCCTTGAAGCTGCCTGACGTTCCCTGCACTTGATAGGCCTGTAAACACTGTAAGAATGCTTCTGGGGAGAAAATGAATTTGCTGTCTAAACCAGGTGCTTCCGTGACTACGGTGTGGTCAGCCTGACAAGCTCTAGCACTAAAAGGAAACTCAGCGTGTGAACCTGCCTCCAGTTTAAGCCCTTAGTAGCCATGTAGCTACGGAGGCATACAGCTCTTTCCATGAGTTCGTAGTGGCTTATATGCTTTATTATAAAGGAAGTACACTTCTGAGGACTCCTGCCCTCTCGGGTATGCATCATTTCCCCTCCAAGTTCACTGAGTACCTCCAGAGCCCTGTGGGCCAGCTGCGCAACTTCGAGGCCCATTTGTTGATCCCTCGGAGGCCGTCTGTGCGTGCCTACAGATGGGCAACACACTGTTCGTTCCTTGAGGAGAGCTACATTTCCAGAGACCTCGACCGGCCTCAGGAAGACATTGCTGGTGAGTCCGAAGTGCCCAGGAAGACTTTGTCATGGCCCTTGTGTGAGCTGCCATGTGATAACACTCTGCTTTGAGTGCTTTGAGACCCTCGTACCCGGAGTCACTCTGCTCGAGGAGAAAGTCAGCATCTTGCCATGCGGTGTCGCTGACGGCACACCCAGCAGAAACACATGCCTGGAAGTAAGGCCCTGATTTGCCGTGCAGAAGCGGAGGCGTGCAGCAGTTTCCATGAGCCGGTGGCCTGTGTTCTGCGTACCTTTAACGGCAGCACAGTTTTCTGGACACCTAGGAGGCTAGCGTGGGCACCCTGTTGCCGGCAGGAACACTGAGTAGCCCCAGGCGCACCTGGGTCTGCTAAGCAACATCCAGTCCCGTAGCCCTTTAGAGCCCCTCTGTGCATGCCGAGCGTAGGGAAACGCACTGCACTCTCTTTTGGAGCGTCTTAATTTCCTCAGCACTCGCGCACGTTTACGAACACCGTTCTGGCACGTCCCACATGGCGTAGAAGTCTTAGGCGTTGCCTTAGTCTGAGCAGCACTCAGAGTAACCCTCGGCTTCGCATTCCATCTAGGACCTCCTGCCTGAAATCACCGTGCCTCCTAGAGGAAGTCGGCTTGCATTCTGACTGCAGGTTAAGTCCTGTTCTTCCTGTGGCACTGCAGGCTTTTGAATAGCCACAGGCCCAGAGGAGCAGCTACGGCGTTCCTTGGTTGAGGCAGTTCGCTTGATGCAGAACACCCTACTTCGAGAAGCTGATTCAGGGAAAGACACACAGGGGAACTTGTGTCTCTTTGGACTTGTTAGAAACCACAGTGGGGTATGCTGAGTGTGCCCATGGAAACGGGGGCCTGCTGGAACGAGCCGTGCTTTCCCATTTTGAAGGCTGCATTCATGCTGCCTTGAAGCTGCCTGACATTCCCTGCTCTTCACAGGCCTGTAAACCCTGTAACAATGCTTCTGGGGAGAAAATGAATTTGCTGTCTAAACCAGGTGCTTCCGTGACTGCGGTGTGGTCAGCCTGACAAGCTCTAGCACTAAAAGGAAACTCAGCGTGTGAACTTCCCTCCAGTTTAAGCCCTTAGTAGCCATGTAGCTACGGAGGCATACAGCTCTTTCCATGAGTTCTTAGTGGCTTATATGCTTTATTTTAAAGGAAGTACACTTCTGAGGACTCCTAGTCGTCTCGGGTATGCATCATTTCCCCTCCAAGTTCACTGAGTACCTCCAGAGCCCTGTGTGCCGGCTGCGAAACTTCGAGTCCCATTTGTTGATCCCTCGGAGGCCCTTTGTGCGTGCCTGGAGACGGGCAACACACTGTACGTTCCTTGAGGAGAGCTACATTTCCAGAGACCTCGAATGGCCTCAGGACAACATTGCTGCTGAGTCCGAAGTGCCCAGGAAGACTTTGTCATGGCCCTTGTGTGAGCTGCCATGTGATAACACTCTGCTTTGAGTGCTTTGAGACCCTCGTACCCGGAGTCACTCTGCTCGAGGAGAAAGTCAGCATCTTGCCATGCGGTGTCGCTGACGGCACAGCCAGCAGAAACACATGCCTGGAAGTAAGGCCCTGATTTGCCGTGCAGAAGCGCAGGTGTGCAGCAGTTTCCATGAGCCGGTGGCCTGTGTTCTGCGTACCTTTAACGGCAGCACAGTTTTCTGGACACCTAGGAGGCTAGCGTGGGCACCCTGTTGCCGGCAGGAACACTGAGTAGCCCCAGGCGCACCTGGGTCTGCTAAGCAACATCCAGTCCCGTAGCCCTTTAGAGCCCCTCTGTGCATGCCGAGCGTAGGGAAACACACTGCACTCTCTTTTGAAGCGTCTTAATTTCCTCAGCACTCGGGCACGTTCACAAACACCGTTCTGGCACGTCCCACATGGCGTAGAAGTCTTAGGCGTTGCCTTAGTCTGAGCAGCACTCGGAGTAACCCTCGGCTTCGCATTCCATCTAGGACCTCCTGCCTGAAATCACCGTGCCTCCTAGAGGAAGTCGGCTTGCATTCTGACTGCAGGTTAAGTCCTGTTCTTCCTGTGGCACTGCAGGCTTTTGAATAGCCACAGGCCCAGAGGAGCAGCTACGGCGTTCCTTGGTTGAGGCAGTTCGCTTGATGCAGAACACCCTACTTCGAGAAGCTGATTCAGGGAAAGACACACAGGGGAACTTGTGTCTCTTTGGACTTGTTAGAAACCACAGTGGGGTATGCTGAGTGTGCCCATGGAAACGGGGGCCTGCTGGAACTAGCCTTGCTTTCCCATTTTGAAGGCTGCATTCATGCTGCCTTGAAGCTGCCTGACATTCCCTGCTCTTCACAGGCCTGTAAACCCTGTAACAATGCTTCTGGGGAGAAAATGAATTTGCTGTCTAAACCAGGTGCTTCTGCGCCTGCGGTGTGGTCACCCTGACAAGCTCTAGCGCTAAAAGGAAACTCAACGTGTGAACTTGCCTCCAGCTTAGGTCTTTAGTACCCATATAGATACGGAGGCATGCAGCTCTTTCCATGAGTTCGTAGTGGCTTATATGCTTTATTATAAAGGAAGTACACTTCTGAGGACTCCTGCCCTCTCGGGTATGCATCATTTCCCCTCCAAGTTCACTGAGTACCTCCAGAGCCCTGTGGGCCAGCTGCGCAACTTCGAGGCCCATTTGTTGATCCCTCGGAGGCCGTCTGTGCGTGCCTACAGATGGGCAACACACTGTTCGTTCCTTGAGGAGAGCTACATTTCCAGAGACCTCGAATGGCCTCAGGACAACATTGCTGCTGAGTCCGAAGTGCCCAGGAAGACTTTGTCATGGCCCTTGTGTGAGCTGCCATGTGATAACACTCTGCTTTGAGTGCTTTGAGACCCTCGTACCCGGAGTCACTCTGCTCGAGGAGAAAGTCAGCATCTTGCCATGCGGTGTCGCTGACGGCACACCCAGCAGAAACACATGCCTGGAAGTAAGGCCCTGATTTGCCGTGCAGAAGCGCAGGTGTGCAGCAGTTTCCATGAGCCGGTGGCCTGTGTTCTGCGTACCTTTAACGGCAGCACAGTTTTCTGGACACCTAGGAGGCTAGCGTGGGCACCCTGTTGCCGGCAGGAACACTGAGTAACCCCAGGCGCACCTGGGTCTGCTAAGCAACATCCAGTCCCGTAGCCCTTTAGAGCCCCTCTGTGCATGCCGAGCGTAGGGAAACGCACTGCACTCTCTTTTGAAGCGTCTTAATTTCCTCAGCACTCGGGCACGTTCACAAACACCGTTCTGGCACGTCCCACATGGCGTAGAAGTCTTAGGCGTTGCCTTAGTCTGAGCAGCACTCGGAGTAACCCTCGGCTTCGCATTCCATCTAGGACCTCCTGCCTGAAATCACCGTGCCTCCTAGAGGAAGTCGGCTTGCATTCTGACTGCAGGTTAAGTCCTGTTCTTCCTGTGGCACTGCAGGCTTTTGAATAGCCACAGGCCCAGAGGAGCAGCTACGGCGTTCCTTGGTTGAGGCAGTTCGCTTGATGCAGAACACCCTACTTCGAGAAGCTGATTCAGGGAAAGACACACAGGGGAACTTGTGTCTCTTTGGACTTGTTAGAAACCACAGTGGGGTATGCTGAGTGTGCCCATGGAAACGGGGGCCTGCTGGAACTAGCCTTGCTTTCCCATTTTGAAGGCTGCATTCATGCTGCCTTGAAGCTGCCTGACATTCCCTGCACTTGATAGGCCTGTAAACACTGTAAGAATGCTTCTGGGGAGAAAATGAATTTGCTGTCTAAACCAGGTGCTTCCGTGACTGCGGTGTGGTCACCCTGACAAGCTCTAGCGCTAAAAGGAAACTCAACGTGTGAACTTGCCTCCAGCTTAGGTCTTTAGTACCCATATAGATACGGAGGCATGCAGCTCTTTCCATGAGTTCGTAGTGGCTTATATGCTTTATTATAAAGGAAGTACACTTCTGAGGACTCCTGCCCTCTCGGGTATGCATCATTTCCCCTCCAAGTTCACTGAGTACCTCCAGAGCCCTGTGGGCCAGCTGCGCAACTTCGAGGCCCATTTGTTGATCCCTCGGAGGCCGTCTGTGCGTGCCTACAGATGGGCAACACACTGTTCGTTCCTTGAGGAGAGCTACATTTCCAGAGACCTCGAATGGCCTCAGGACAACATTGCTGCTGAGTCCGAAGTGCCCAGGAAGACTTTGTCATGGCCCTTGTGTGAGCTGCCATGTGTTAACACTCTGCTTTGAGTGCTTTGAGACCCTCGTACCCGGAGTCACTCTGCTCGAGGAGAAAGTCAGCATCTTGCCATGCGGTGTCGCTGACGGCACAGCCAGCAGAAACACATGCCTGGAAGTAAGGCCCTGATTTGCCGTGCAGAAGCGCAGGTGTGCAGCAGTTTCCATGAGCCGGTGGCCTGTGTTCTGCGTACCTTTAACGGCAGCACAGTTTTCTGGACACCTAGGAGGCTAGCGTGGGCACCCTGTTGCCGGCAGGAACACTGAGTAGCCCCAGGCGCACCTGGGTCTGCTAAGCAACATCCAGTCCCGTAGCCCTTTAGAGCCCCTCTGTGCATGCCGAGCGTAGGGAAACGCACTGCACTCTCTTTTGAAGCGTCTTAATTTCCTCAGCACTCGGGCACGTTCACAAACACCGTTCTGGCACGTCCCACATGGCGTAGAAGTCTTAGGCGTTGCCTTAGTCTGAGCAGCACTCGGAGTAACCCTCGGCTTCGCATTCCATCTAGGACCTCCTGCCTGAAATCACCGTGCCTCCTAGAGGAAGTCGGCTTGCATTCTGACTGCAGGTTAAGTCCTGTTCTTCCTGTGGCACTGCAGGCTTTTGAATAGCCACAGGCCCAGAGGAGCAGCTACGGCGTTCCTTGGTTGAGGCAGTTCGCTTGATGCAGAACACCCTACTTCGAGAAGCTGATTCAGGGAAAGACACACAGGGGAACTTGTGTCTCTTTGGACTTGTTAGAAACCACAGTGGGGTATGCTGAGTGTGCCCATGGAAACGGGGGCCTGCTGGAACTAGCCGTGCTTTCCCATTTTGAAGGCTGCATTCATGCTGCCTTGAAGCTGCCTGACATTCCCTGCACTTGATAGGCCTGTAAACACTGTAAGAATGCTTCTGGGGAGAAAATGAATTTGCTGTCTAAACCAGGTGCTTCCGTGACTGCGGTGTGGTCAGCCTGACAAGCTCTAGCACTAAAAGGAAACTCAGCGTGTGAACCTGCCTCCAGTTTAAGCCCTTAGTAGCCATGTAGCTACGGAGGCATACAGCTCTTTCCATGAGTTCGTAGTGGCTTATATGCTTTATTATAAAGGAAGTACACTTCTGAGGACTCCTGCCCTCTCGGGTATGCATCATTTCCCCTCCAAGTTCACTGAGTACCTCCAGAGCCCTGTGGGCCAGCTGCGCAACTTCGAGGCCCATTTGTTGATCCCTCGGAGGCCATCTGTGTGTGCCTGCAGATGGGCAACACACTGTTCGTTCCTTGAGGAGAGCTACATTTCCAGAGACCTCGACCGGCCTCAGGAAGACATTGCTGGTGAGTCCGAAGTGCCCAGGAAGACTTTGTCATGGCCCTTGTGTGAGCTGCCATGTGATAACACTCTGCTTTGAGTGCTTTGAGACCCTCGTACCCGGAGTCACTCTGCTCGAGGAGAAAGTCAGCATCTTGCCATGCGGTGTCGCTGACGGCACAGCCAGCAGAAACACATGCCTGGAAGTAAGGCCCTGATTTGCCGTGCAGAAGCGGAGGCGTGCAGCAGTTTCCATGAGCCGGTGGCCTGTGTTCTGCGTACCTTTAACGGCAGCACAGTTTTCTGGACACCTAGGAGGCTAGCGTGGGCACCCTGTTGCCGGCAGGAACACTGAGTAGCCCCAGGCGCACCTGGGTCTGCTAAGCAACATCCAGTCCCGTAGCCCTTTAGAGCCCCTCTGTGCATGCCGAGCGTAGGGAAACGCACTGCACTCTCTTTTGGAGCGTCTTAATTTCCTCAGCACTCGCGCACGTTTACGAACACCGTTCTGGCACGTCCCACATGGCGTAGAAGTCTTAGGCGTTGCCTTAGTCTGAGCAGCACTCAGAGTAACCCTCGGCTTCGCATTCCATCTAGGACCTCCTGCCTGAAATCACCGTGCCTCCTAGAGGAAGTCGGCTTGCATTCTGACTGCAGGTTAAGTCCTGTTCTTCCTGTGGCACTGCAGGCTTTTGAATAGCCACAGGCCCAGAGGAGCAGCTACGGCGTTCCTTGGTTGAGGCAGTTCGCTTGATGCAGAACACCCTACTTCGAGAAGCTGATTCAGGGAAAGACACACAGGGGAACTTGTGTCTCTTTGGACTTGTTAGAAACCACAGTGGGGTATGCTGAGTGTGCCCATGGAAACGGGGGCCTGCTGGAACTAGCCTTGCTTTCCCATTTTGAAGGCTGCATTCATGCTGCCTTGAAGCTGCCTGACATTCCCTGCTCTTCACAGGCCTGTAAACCCTGTAACAATGCTTCTGGGGAGAAAATGAATTTGCTGTCTAAACCAGGTGCTTCTGCGCCTGCGGTGTGGTCACCCTGACAAGCTCTAGCGCTAAAAGGAAACTCAACGTGTGAACTTGCCTCCAGCTTAGGTCTTTAGTACCCATATAGATACGGAGGCATGCAGCTCTTTCCATGAGTTCGTAGTGGCTTATATGCTTTATTATAAAGGAAGTACACTTCTGAGGACTCCTGCCCTCTCGGGTATGCATCATTTCCCCTCCAAGTTCACTGAGTACCTCCAGAGCCCTGTGGGCCAGCTGCGCAACTTCGAGGCCCATTTGTTGATCCCTCGGAGGCCGTCTGTGCGTGCCTACAGATGGGCAACACACTGTTCGTTCCTTGAGGAGAGCTACATTTCCAGAGACCTCGAATGGCCTCAGGACAACATTGCTGCTGAGTCCGAAGTGCCCAGGAAGACTTTGTCATGGCCCTTGTGTGAGCTGCCATGTGTTAACACTCTGCTTTGAGTGCTTTGAGACCCTCGTACCCGGAGTCACTCTGCTCGAGGAGAAAGTCAGCATCTTGCCATGCGGTGTCGCTGACGGCACAGCCAGCAGAAACACATGCCTGGAAGTAAGGCCCTGATTTGCCGTGCAGAAGCGCAGGTGTGCAGCAGTTTCCATGAGCCGGTGGCCTGTGTTCTGCGTACCTTTAACGGCAGCACAGTTTTCTGGACACCTAGGAGGCTAGCGTGGGCACCCTGTTGCCGGCAGGAACACTGAGTAGCCCCAGGCGCACCTGGGTCTGCTAAGCAACATCCAGTCCCGTAGCCCTTTAGAGCCCCTCTGTGCATGCCGAGCGTAGGGAAACGCACTGCACTCTCTTTTGAAGCGTCTTAATTTCCTCAGCACTCGGGCACGTTCACAAACACCGTTCTGGCACGTCCCACATGGCGTAGAAGTCTTAGGCGTTGCCTTAGTCTGAGCAGCACTCGGAGTAACCCTCGGCTTCGCATTCCATCTAGGACCTCCTGCCTGAAATCACCGTGCCTCCTAGAGGAAGTCGGCTTGCATTCTGACTGCAGGTTAAGTCCTGTTCTTCCTGTGGCACTGCAGGCTTTTGAATAGCCACAGGCCCAGAGGAGCAGCTACGGCGTTCCTTGGTTGAGGCAGTTCGCTTGATGCAGAACACCCTACTTCGAGAAGCTGATTCAGGGAAAGACACACAGGGGAACTTGTGTCTCTTTGGACTTGTTAGAAACCACAGTGGGGTATGCTGAGTGTGCCCATGGAAACGGGGGCCTGCTGGAACTAGCCGTGCTTTCCCATTTTGAAGGCTGCATTCATGCTGCCTTGAAGCTGCCTGACATTCCCTGCACTTGATAGGCCTGTAAACACTGTAAGAATGCTTCTGGGGAGAAAATGAATTTGCTGTCTAAACCAGGTGCTTCCGTGACTGCGGTGTGGTCAGCCTGACAAGCTCTAGCACTAAAAGGAAACTCAGCGTGTGAACCTGCCTCCAGTTTAAGCCCTTAGTAGCCATGTAGCTACGGAGGCATACAGCTCTTTCCATGAGTTCGTAGTGGCTTATATGCTTTATTATAAAGGAAGTACACTTCTGAGGACTCCTGCCCTCTCGGGTATGCATCATTTCCCCTCCAAGTTCACTGAGTACCTCCAGAGCCCTGTGGGCCAGCTGCGCAACTTCGAGGCCCATTTGTTGATCCCTCGGAGGCCGTCTGTGCGTGCCTACAGATGGGCAACACACTGTTCGTTCCTTGAGGAGAGCTACATTTCCAGAGACCTCGACCGGCCTCAGGAAGACATTGCTGGTGAGTCCGAAGTGCCCAGGAAGACTTTGTCATGGCCCTTGTGTGAGCTGCCATGTGATAACACTCTGCTTTGAGTGCTTTGAGACCCTCGTACCCGGAGTCACTCTGCTCGAGGAGAAAGTCAGCATCTTGCCATGCGGTGTCGCTGACGGCACAGCCAGCAGAAACACATGCCTGGAAGTAAGGCCCTGATTTGCCGTGCAGAAGCGGAGGCGTGCAGCAGTTTCCATGAGCCGGTGGCCTGTGTTCTGCGTACCTTTAACGGCAGCACAGTTTTCTGGACACCTAGGAGGCTAGCGTGGGCACCCTGTTGCCGGCAGGAACACTGAGTAGCCCCAGGCGCACCTGGGTCTGCTAAGCAACATCCAGTCCCGTAGCCCTTTAGAGCCCCTCTGTGCATGCCGAGCGTAGGGAAACGCACTGCACTCTCTTTTGAAGCGTCTTAATTTCCTCAGCACTCGCGCACGTTTACGAACACCGTTCTGGCACGTCCCACATGGCGTAGAAGTCTTAGGCGTTGCCTTAGTCTGAGCAGCACTCAGAGTAACCCTCGGCTTCGCATTCCATCTAGGACCTCCTGCCTGAAATCACCGTGCCTCCTAGAGGAAGTCGGCTTGCATTCTGACTGCAGGTTAAGTCCTGTTCTTCCTGTGGCACTGCAGGCTTTTGAATAGCCACAGGCCCAGAGGAGCAGCTACGGCGTTCCTTGGTTGAGGCAGTTCGCTTGATGCAGAACACCCTACTTCGAGAAGCTGATTCAGGGAAAGACACACAGGGGAACTTGTGTCTCTTTGGACTTGTTAGAAACCACAGTGGGGTATGCTGAGTGTGCCCATGGAAACGGGGGCCTGCTGGAACTAGCCGTGCTTTCCCATTTTGAAGGCTGCATTCATGCTGCCTTGAAGCTGCCTGACATTCCCTGCTCTTCACAGGCCTGTAAACCCTGTAACAATGCTTCTGGGGAGAAAATGAATTTGCTGTCTAAACCAGGTGCTTCCGTGACTGCGGTGTGGTCAGCCTGACAAGCTCTAGCACTAAAAGGAAACTCAGCGTGTGAACTTGCCTCCAGTTTAAGCCCTTAGTAGCCATGTAGCTACGGAGGCATACAGCTCTTTCCATGAGTTCTTAGTGGCTTATATGCTTTATTTTAAAGGAAGTACACTTCTGAGGACTCCTAGTCGTCTCGGGTATGCATCATTTCCCCTCCAAGTTCACTGAGTACCTCCAGAGCCCTGTGTGCCGGCTGCGAAACTTCGAGTCCCATTTGTTGATCCCTCGGAGGCCCTCTGTGCGTGCCTGGAGACGGGCAACACACTGTACGTTCCTTGAGGAGAGCTACATTTCCAGAGACCTCGAATGGCCTCAGGACAACATTGCTGCTGAGTCCGAAGTGCCCAGGAAGACTTTGTCATGGCCCTTGTGTGAGCTGCCATGTGATAACACTCGGCTTTGAGTGCTTTGAGACCCTCGTACCCGGAGTCACTCTGCTCGAGGAGAAAGTCAGCATCTTGCCATGCGGTGTCGCTGACGGCACAGCCAGCAGAAACACATGCCTGGAAGTAAGGCCCTGATTTGCCGTGCAGAAGCGCAGGTGTGCAGCAGTTTCCATGAGCCGGTGGCCTGTGTTCTGCGTACCTTTAACGGCAGCACAGTTTTCTGGACACCTAGGAGGCTAGCGTGGGCACCCTGTTGCCGGCAGGAACACTGAGTAGCCCCAGGCGCACCTGGGTCTGCTAAGCAACATCCAGTCCCGTAGCCCTTTAGAGCCCCTCTGTGCATGCCGAGCGTAGGGAAACGCACTGCACTCTCTTTTGAAGCGTCTTAATTTCCTCAGCACTCGGGCACGTTCACAAACACCGTTCTGGCACGTCCCACATGGCGTAGAAGTCTTAGGCGTTGCCTTAGTCTGAGCAGCACTCGGAGTAACCCTCGGCTTCGCATTCCATCTAGGACCTCCTGCCTGAAATCACCGTGCCTCCTAGAGGAAGTCGGCTTGCATTCTGACTGCAGGTTAAGTCCTGTTCTTCCTGTGGCACTGCAGGCTTTTGAATAGCCACAGGCCCAGAGGAGCAGCTACGGCGTTCCTTGGTTGAGGCAGTTCGCTTGATGCAGAACACCCTACTTCGAGAAGCTGATTCAGGGAAAGACACACAGGGGAACTTGTGTCTCTTTGGACTTGTTAGAAACCACAGTGGGGTATGCTGAGTGTGCCCATGGAAACGGGGGCCTGCTGGAACTAGCCTTGCTTTCCCATTTTGAAGGCTGCATTCATGCTGCCTTGAAGCTGCCTGACATTCCCTGCTCTTCACAGGCCTGTAAACCCTGTAACAATGCTTCTGGGGAGAAAATGAATTTGCTGTCTAAACCAGGTGCTTCTGCGCCTGCGGTGTGGTCACCCTGACAAGCTCTAGCGCTAAAAGGAAACTCAACGTGTGAACTTGCCTCCAGCTTAGGTCTTTAGTACCCATATAGATACGGAGGCATGCAGCTCTTTCCATGAGTTCGTAGTGGCTTATATGCTTTATTATAAAGGAAGTACACTTCTGAGGACTCCTGCCCTCTCGGGTATGCATCATTTCCCCTCCAAGTTCACTGAGTACCTCCAGAGCCCTGTGGGCCAGCTGCGCAACTTCGAGGCCCATTTGTTGATCCCTCGGAGGCCGTCTGTGCGTGCCTACAGATGGGCAACACACTGTTCGTTCCTTGAGGAGAGCTACATTTCCAGAGACCTCGACCGGCCTCAGGAAAACATTGCTGCTGAGTCCGAAGTGCCCAGGAAGACTTTGTCATGGCTCTTGTGTGAGCTGCCATGTGATAACACTCTGCTTTGAGTGCTTTGAGACCCTCGTACCCGGAGTCACTCTGCTCGAGGAGAAAGTCAGCATCTTGCCATGCGGTGTCGCTGACGGCACAGCCAGCAGAAACACATGCCTGGAAGTAAGGCCCTGATTTGCCGTGCAGAAGCGCAGGTGTGCAGCAGTTTCCATGAGCCGGTGGCCTGTGTTCTGCGTACCTTTAACGGCAGCACAGTTTTCTGGACACCTAGGAGGCTAGCGTGGGCACCCTGTTGCCGGCAGGAACACTGAGTAGCCCCAGGCGCACCTGGGTCTGCTAAGCAACATCCAGTCCCGTAGCCCTTTAGAGCCCCTCTGTGCATGCCGAGCGTAGGGAAACGCACTGCACTCTCTTTTGAAGCGTCTTAATTTCCTCAGCACTCGGGCACGTTCACAAACACCGTTCTGGCACGTCCCACATGGCGTAGAAGTCTTAGGCGTTGCCTTAGTCTGAGCAGCACTCGGAGTAACCCTCGGCTTCGCATTCCATCTAGGACCTCCTGCCTGAAATCACCGTGCCTCCTAGAGGAAGTCGGCTTGCATTCTGACTGCAGGTTAAGTCCTGTTCTTCCTGTGGCACTGCAGGCTTTTGAATAGCCACAGGCCCAGAGGAGCAGCTACGGCGTTCCTTGGTTGAGGCAGTTCGCTTGATGCAGAACACCCTACTTCGAGAAGCTGATTCAGGGAAAGACACACAGGGGAACTTGTGTCTCTTTGGACTTGTTAGAAACCACAGTGGGGTATGCTGAGTGTGCCCATGGAAACGGGGGCCTGCTGGAACTAGCCGTGCTTTCCCATTTTGAAGGCTGCATTCATGCTGCCTTGAAGCTGCCTGACATTCCCTGCACTTGATAGGCCTGTAAACACTGTAAGAATGCTTCTGGGGAGAAAATGAATTTGCTGTCTAAACCAGGTGCTTCCGTGACTGCGGTGTGGTCAGCCTGACAAGCTCTAGCACTAAAAGGAAACTCAGCGTGTGAACCTGCCTCCAGTTTAAGCCCTTAGTAGCCATGTAGCTACGGAGGCATACAGATCTTTCCATGAGTTCGTAGTGGCTTATATGCTTTATTATAAAGGAAGTACACTTCTGAGGACTCCTGCCCTCTCGGGTATGCATCATTTCCCCTCCAAGTTCACTGAGTACCTCCAGAGCCCTGTGGGCCAGCTGCGCAACTTCGAGGCCCATTTGTTGATCCCTCGGAGGCCGTCTGTGCGTGCCTACAGATGGGCAACACACTGTTCGTTCCTTGAGGAGAGCTACATTTCCAGAGACCTCGAATGGCCTCAGGACAACATTGCTGCTGAGTCCGAAGTGCCCAGGAAGACTTTGTCATGGCCCTTGTGTGAGCTGCCATGTGATAACACTCTGCTTTGAGTGCTTTGAGACCCTCGTACCCGGAGTCACTCTGCTCGAGGAGAAAGTCAGCATCTTGCCATGCGGTGTCGCTGACGGCACACCCAGCAGAAACACATGCCTGGAAGTAAGGCCCTGATTTGCCGTGCAGAAGCGCAGGTGTGCAGCAGTTTCCATGAGCCGGTGGCCTGTGTTCTGCGTACCTTTAACGGCAGCACAGTTTTCTGGACACCTAGGAGGCTAGCGTGGGCACCCTGTTGCCGGCAGGAACACTGAGTAACCCCAGGCGCACCTGGGTCTGCTAAGCAACATCCAGTCCCGTAGCCCTTTAGAGCCCCTCTGTGCATGCCGAGCGTAGGGAAACGCACTGCACTCTCTTTTGAAGCGTCTTAATTTCCTCAGCACTCGGGCACGTTCACAAACACCGTTCTGGCACGTCCCACATGGCGTAGAAGTCTTAGGCGTTGCCTTAGTCTGAGCAGCACTCGGAGTAACCCTCGGCTTCGCATTCCATCTAGGACCTCCTGCCTGAAATCACCGTGCCTCCTAGAGGAAGTCGGCTTGCATTCTGACTGCAGGTTAAGTCCTGTTCTTCCTGTGGCACTGCAGGCTTTTGAATAGCCACAGGCCCAGAGGAGCAGCTACGGCGTTCCTTGGTTGAGGCAGTTCGCTTGATGCAGAACACCCTACTTCGAGAAGCTGATTCAGGGAAAGACACACAGGGGAACTTGTGTCTCTTTGGACTTGTTAGAAACCACAGTGGGGTATGCTGAGTGTGCCCATGGAAACGGGGGCCTGCTGGAACTAGCCTTGCTTTCCCATTTTGAAGGCTGCATTCATGCTGCCTTGAAGCTGCCTGACATTCCCTGCACTTGATAGGCCTGTAAACACTGTAAGAATGCTTCTGGGGAGAAAATGAATTTGCTGTCTAAACCAGGTGCTTCCGTGACTGCGGTGTGGTCACCCTGACAAGCTCTAGCGCTAAAAGGAAACTCAACGTGTGAACTTGCCTCCAGCTTAGGTCTTTAGTACCCATATAGATACGGAGGCATGCAGCTCTTTCCATGAGTTCGTAGTGGCTTATATGCTTTATTATAAAGGAAGTACACTTCTGAGGACTCCTGCCCTCTCGGGTATGCATCATTTCCCCTCCAAGTTCACTGAGTACCTCCAGAGCCCTGTGGGCCAGCTGCGCAACTTCGAGGCCCATTTGTTGATCCCTCGGAGGCCGTCTGTGCGTGCCTACAGATGGGCAACACACTGTTCGTTCCTTGAGGAGAGCTACATTTCCAGAGACCTCGAATGGCCTCAGGACAACATTGCTGCTGAGTCCGAAGTGCCCAGGAAGACTTTGTCATGGCCCTTGTGTGAGCTGCCATGTGTTAACACTCTGCTTTGAGTGCTTTGAGACCCTCGTACCCGGAGTCACTCTGCTCGAGGAGAAAGTCAGCATCTTGCCATGCGGTGTCGCTGACGGCACAGCCAGCAGAAACACATGCCTGGAAGTAAGGCCCTGATTTGCCGTGCAGAAGCGCAGGTGTGCAGCAGTTTCCATGAGCCGGTGGCCTGTGTTCTGCGTACCTTTAACGGCAGCACAGTTTTCTGGACACCTAGGAGGCTAGCGTGGGCACCCTGTTGCCGGCAGGAACACTGAGTAGCCCCAGGCGCACCTGGGTCTGCTAAGCAACATCCAGTCCCGTAGCCCTTTAGAGCCCCTCTGTGCATGCCGAGCGTAGGGAAACGCACTGCACTCTCTTTTGAAGCGTCTTAATTTCCTCAGCACTCGGGCACGTTCACAAACACCGTTCTGGCACGTCCCACATGGCGTAGAAGTCTTAGGCGTTGCCTTAGTCTGAGCAGCACTCGGAGTAACCCTCGGCTTCGCATTCCATCTAGGACCTCCTGCCTGAAATCACCGTGCCTCCTAGAGGAAGTCGGCTTGCATTCTGACTGCAGGTTAAGTCCTGTTCTTCCTGTGGCACTGCAGGCTTTTGAATAGCCACAGGCCCAGAGGAGCAGCTACGGCGTTCCTTGGTTGAGGCAGTTCGCTTGATGCAGAACACCCTACTTCGAGAAGCTGATTCAGGGAAAGACACACAGGGGAACTTGTGTCTCTTTGGACTTGTTAGAAACCACAGTGGGGTATGCTGAGTGTGCCCATGGAAACGGGGGCCTGCTGGAACTAGCCGTGCTTTCCCATTTTGAAGGCTGCATTCATGCTGCCTTGAAGCTGCCTGACATTCCCTGCACTTGATAGGCCTGTAAACACTGTAAGAATGCTTCTGGGGAGAAAATGAATTTGCTGTCTAAACCAGGTGCTTCCGTGACTGCGGTGTGGTCAGCCTGACAAGCTCTAGCACTAAAAGGAAACTCAGCGTGTGAACCTGCCTCCAGTTTAAGCCCTTAGTAGCCATGTAGCTACGGAGGCATACAGCTCTTTCCATGAGTTCGTAGTGGCTTATATGCTTTATTATAAAGGAAGTACACTTCTGAGGACTCCTGCCCTCTCGGGTATGCATCATTTCCCCTCCAAGTTCACTGAGTACCTCCAGAGCCCTGTGGGCCAGCTGCGCAACTTCGAGGCCCATTTGTTGATCCCTCGGAGGCCATCTGTGTGTGCCTGCAGATGGGCAACACACTGTTCGTTCCTTGAGGAGAGCTACATTTCCAGAGACCTCGACCGGCCTCAGGAAGACATTGCTGGTGAGTCCGAAGTGCCCAGGAAGACTTTGTCATGGCCCTTGTGTGAGCTGCCATGTGATAACACTCTGCTTTGAGTGCTTTGAGACCCTCGTACCCGGAGTCACTCTGCTCGAGGAGAAAGTCAGCATCTTGCCATGCGGTGTCGCTGACGGCACAGCCAGCAGAAACACATGCCTGGAAGTAAGGCCCTGATTTGCCGTGCAGAAGCGGAGGCGTGCAGCAGTTTCCATGAGCCGGTGGCCTGTGTTCTGCGTACCTTTAACGGCAGCACAGTTTTCTGGACACCTAGGAGGCTAGCGTGGGCACCCTGTTGCCGGCAGGAACACTGAGTAGCCCCAGGCGCACCTGGGTCTGCTAAGCAACATCCAGTCCCGTAGCCCTTTAGAGCCCCTCTGTGCATGCCGAGCGTAGGGAAACGCACTGCACTCTCTTTTGGAGCGTCTTAATTTCCTCAGCACTCGCGCACGTTTACGAACACCGTTCTGGCACGTCCCACATGGCGTAGAAGTCTTAGGCGTTGCCTTAGTCTGAGCAGCACTCAGAGTAACCCTCGGCTTCGCATTCCATCTAGGACCTCCTGCCTGAAATCACCGTGCCTCCTAGAGGAAGTCGGCTTGCATTCTGACTGCAGGTTAAGTCCTGTTCTTCCTGTGGCACTGCAGGCTTTTGAATAGCCACAGGCCCAGAGGAGCAGCTACGGCGTTCCTTGGTTGAGGCAGTTCGCTTGATGCAGAACACCCTACTTCGAGAAGCTGATTCAGGGAAAGACACACAGGGGAACTTGTGTCTCTTTGGACTTGTTAGAAACCACAGTGGGGTATGCTGAGTGTGCCCATGGAAACGGGGGCCTGCTGGAACTAGCCTTGCTTTCCCATTTTGAAGGCTGCATTCATGCTGCCTTGAAGCTGCCTGACATTCCCTGCTCTTCACAGGCCTGTAAACCCTGTAACAATGCTTCTGGGGAGAAAATGAATTTGCTGTCTAAACCAGGTGCTTCTGCGCCTGCGGTGTGGTCACCCTGACAAGCTCTAGCGCTAAAAGGAAACTCAACGTGTGAACTTGCCTCCAGCTTAGGTCTTTAGTACCCATATAGATACGGAGGCATGCAGCTCTTTCCATGAGTTCGTAGTGGCTTATATGCTTTATTATAAAGGAAGTACACTTCTGAGGACTCCTGCCCTCTCGGGTATGCATCATTTCCCCTCCAAGTTCACTGAGTACCTCCAGAGCCCTGTGGGCCAGCTGCGCAACTTCGAGGCCCATTTGTTGATCCCTCGGAGGCCGTCTGTGCGTGCCTACAGATGGGCAACACACTGTTCGTTCCTTGAGGAGAGCTACATTTCCAGAGACCTCGAATGGCCTCAGGACAACATTGCTGCTGAGTCCGAAGTGCCCAGGAAGACTTTGTCATGGCCCTTGTGTGAGCTGCCATGTGTTAACACTCTGCTTTGAGTGCTTTGAGACCCTCGTACCCGGAGTCACTCTGCTCGAGGAGAAAGTCAGCATCTTGCCATGCGGTGTCGCTGACGGCACAGCCAGCAGAAACACATGCCTGGAAGTAAGGCCCTGATTTGCCGTGCAGAAGCGCAGGTGTGCAGCAGTTTCCATGAGCCGGTGGCCTGTGTTCTGCGTACCTTTAACGGCAGCACAGTTTTCTGGACACCTAGGAGGCTAGCGTGGGCACCCTGTTGCCGGCAGGAACACTGAGTAGCCCCAGGCGCACCTGGGTCTGCTAAGCAACATCCAGTCCCGTAGCCCTTTAGAGCCCCTCTGTGCATGCCGAGCGTAGGGAAACGCACTGCACTCTCTTTTGAAGCGTCTTAATTTCCTCAGCACTCGGGCACGTTCACAAACACCGTTCTGGCACGTCCCACATGGCGTAGAAGTCTTAGGCGTTGCCTTAGTCTGAGCAGCACTCGGAGTAACCCTCGGCTTCGCATTCCATCTAGGACCTCCTGCCTGAAATCACCGTGCCTCCTAGAGGAAGTCGGCTTGCATTCTGACTGCAGGTTAAGTCCTGTTCTTCCTGTGGCACTGCAGGCTTTTGAATAGCCACAGGCCCAGAGGAGCAGCTACGGCGTTCCTTGGTTGAGGCAGTTCGCTTGATGCAGAACACCCTACTTCGAGAAGCTGATTCAGGGAAAGACACACAGGGGAACTTGTGTCTCTTTGGACTTGTTAGAAACCACAGTGGGGTATGCTGAGTGTGCCCATGGAAACGGGGGCCTGCTGGAACTAGCCGTGCTTTCCCATTTTGAAGGCTGCATTCATGCTGCCTTGAAGCTGCCTGACATTCCCTGCACTTGATAGGCCTGTAAACACTGTAAGAATGCTTCTGGGGAGAAAATGAATTTGCTGTCTAAACCAGGTGCTTCCGTGACTGCGGTGTGGTCAGCCTGACAAGCTCTAGCACTAAAAGGAAACTCAGCGTGTGAACCTGCCTCCAGTTTAAGCCCTTAGTAGCCATGTAGCTACGGAGGCATACAGCTCTTTCCATGAGTTCGTAGTGGCTTATATGCTTTATTATAAAGGAAGTACACTTCTGAGGACTCCTGCCCTCTCGGGTATGCATCATTTCCCCTCCAAGTTCACTGAGTACCTCCAGAGCCCTGTGGGCCAGCTGCGCAACTTCGAGGCCCATTTGTTGATCCCTCGGAGGCCGTCTGTGCGTGCCTACAGATGGGCAACACACTGTTCGTTCCTTGAGGAGAGCTACATTTCCAGAGACCTCGACCGGCCTCAGGAAGACATTGCTGGTGAGTCCGAAGTGCCCAGGAAGACTTTGTCATGGCCCTTGTGTGAGCTGCCATGTGATAACACTCTGCTTTGAGTGCTTTGAGACCCTCGTACCCGGAGTCACTCTGCTCGAGGAGAAAGTCAGCATCTTGCCATGCGGTGTCGCTGACGGCACAGCCAGCAGAAACACATGCCTGGAAGTAAGGCCCTGATTTGCCGTGCAGAAGCGGAGGCGTGCAGCAGTTTCCATGAGCCGGTGGCCTGTGTTCTGCGTACCTTTAACGGCAGCACAGTTTTCTGGACACCTAGGAGGCTAGCGTGGGCACCCTGTTGCCGGCAGGAACACTGAGTAGCCCCAGGCGCACCTGGGTCTGCTAAGCAACATCCAGTCCCGTAGCCCTTTAGAGCCCCTCTGTGCATGCCGAGCGTAGGGAAACGCACTGCACTCTCTTTTGAAGCGTCTTAATTTCCTCAGCACTCGCGCACGTTTACGAACACCGTTCTGGCACGTCCCACATGGCGTAGAAGTCTTAGGCGTTGCCTTAGTCTGAGCAGCACTCAGAGTAACCCTCGGCTTCGCATTCCATCTAGGACCTCCTGCCTGAAATCACCGTGCCTCCTAGAGGAAGTCGGCTTGCATTCTGACTGCAGGTTAAGTCCTGTTCTTCCTGTGGCACTGCAGGCTTTTGAATAGCCACAGGCCCAGAGGAGCAGCTACGGCGTTCCTTGGTTGAGGCAGTTCGCTTGATGCAGAACACCCTACTTCGAGAAGCTGATTCAGGGAAAGACACACAGGGGAACTTGTGTCTCTTTGGACTTGTTAGAAACCACAGTGGGGTATGCTGAGTGTGCCCATGGAAACGGGGGCCTGCTGGAACTAGCCGTGCTTTCCCATTTTGAAGGCTGCATTCATGCTGCCTTGAAGCTGCCTGACATTCCCTGCTCTTCACAGGCCTGTAAACCCTGTAACAATGCTTCTGGGGAGAAAATGAATTTGCTGTCTAAACCAGGTGCTTCCGTGACTGCGGTGTGGTCAGCCTGACAAGCTCTAGCACTAAAAGGAAACTCAGCGTGTGAACTTGCCTCCAGTTTAAGCCCTTAGTAGCCATGTAGCTACGGAGGCATACAGCTCTTTCCATGAGTTCTTAGTGGCTTATATGCTTTATTTTAAAGGAAGTACACTTCTGAGGACTCCTAGTCGTCTCGGGTATGCATCATTTCCCCTCCAAGTTCACTGAGTACCTCCAGAGCCCTGTGTGCCGGCTGCGAAACTTCGAGTCCCATTTGTTGATCCCTCGGAGGCCCTCTGTGCGTGCCTGGAGACGGGCAACACACTGTACGTTCCTTGAGGAGAGCTACATTTCCAGAGACCTCGAATGGCCTCAGGACAACATTGCTGCTGAGTCCGAAGTGCCCAGGAAGACTTTGTCATGGCCCTTGTGTGAGCTGCCATGTGATAACACTCGGCTTTGAGTGCTTTGAGACCCTCGTACCCGGAGTCACTCTGCTCGAGGAGAAAGTCAGCATCTTGCCATGCGGTGTCGCTGACGGCACAGCCAGCAGAAACACATGCCTGGAAGTAAGGCCCTGATTTGCCGTGCAGAAGCGCAGGTGTGCAGCAGTTTCCATGAGCCGGTGGCCTGTGTTCTGCGTACCTTTAACGGCAGCACAGTTTTCTGGACACCTAGGAGGCTAGCGTGGGCACCCTGTTGCCGGCAGGAACACTGAGTAGCCCCAGGCGCACCTGGGTCTGCTAAGCAACATCCAGTCCCGTAGCCCTTTAGAGCCCCTCTGTGCATGCCGAGCGTAGGGAAACGCACTGCACTCTCTTTTGAAGCGTCTTAATTTCCTCAGCACTCGGGCACGTTCACAAACACCGTTCTGGCACGTCCCACATGGCGTAGAAGTCTTAGGCGTTGCCTTAGTCTGAGCAGCACTCGGAGTAACCCTCGGCTTCGCATTCCATCTAGGACCTCCTGCCTGAAATCACCGTGCCTCCTAGAGGAAGTCGGCTTGCATTCTGACTGCAGGTTAAGTCCTGTTCTTCCTGTGGCACTGCAGGCTTTTGAATAGCCACAGGCCCAGAGGAGCAGCTACGGCGTTCCTTGGTTGAGGCAGTTCGCTTGATGCAGAACACCCTACTTCGAGAAGCTGATTCAGGGAAAGACACACAGGGGAACTTGTGTCTCTTTGGACTTGTTAGAAACCACAGTGGGGTATGCTGAGTGTGCCCATGGAAACGGGGGCCTGCTGGAACTAGCCTTGCTTTCCCATTTTGAAGGCTGCATTCATGCTGCCTTGAAGCTGCCTGACATTCCCTGCTCTTCACAGGCCTGTAAACCCTGTAACAATGCTTCTGGGGAGAAAATGAATTTGCTGTCTAAACCAGGTGCTTCTGCGCCTGCGGTGTGGTCACCCTGACAAGCTCTAGCGCTAAAAGGAAACTCAACGTGTGAACTTGCCTCCAGCTTAGGTCTTTAGTACCCATATAGATACGGAGGCATGCAGCTCTTTCCATGAGTTCGTAGTGGCTTATATGCTTTATTATAAAGGAAGTACACTTCTGAGGACTCCTGCCCTCTCGGGTATGCATCATTTCCCCTCCAAGTTCACTGAGTACCTCCAGAGCCCTGTGGGCCAGCTGCGCAACTTCGAGGCCCATTTGTTGATCCCTCGGAGGCCGTCTGTGCGTGCCTACAGATGGGCAACACACTGTTCGTTCCTTGAGGAGAGCTACATTTCCAGAGACCTCGACCGGCCTCAGGAAAACATTGCTGCTGAGTCCGAAGTGCCCAGGAAGACTTTGTCATGGCTCTTGTGTGAGCTGCCATGTGATAACACTCTGCTTTGAGTGCTTTGAGACCCTCGTACCCGGAGTCACTCTGCTCGAGGAGAAAGTCAGCATCTTGCCATGCGGTGTCGCTGACGGCACAGCCAGCAGAAACACATGCCTGGAAGTAAGGCCCTGATTTGCCGTGCAGAAGCGCAGGTGTGCAGCAGTTTCCATGAGCCGGTGGCCTGTGTTCTGCGTACCTTTAACGGCAGCACAGTTTTCTGGACACCTAGGAGGCTAGCGTGGGCACCCTGTTGCCGGCAGGAACACTGAGTAGCCCCAGGCGCACCTGGGTCTGCTAAGCAACATCCAGTCCCGTAGCCCTTTAGAGCCCCTCTGTGCATGCCGAGCGTAGGGAAACGCACTGCACTCTCTTTTGAAGCGTCTTAATTTCCTCAGCACTCGGGCACGTTCACAAACACCGTTCTGGCACGTCCCACATGGCGTAGAAGTCTTAGGCGTTGCCTTAGTCTGAGCAGCACTCGGAGTAACCCTCGGCTTCGCATTCCATCTAGGACCTCCTGCCTGAAATCACCGTGCCTCCTAGAGGAAGTCGGCTTGCATTCTGACTGCAGGTTAAGTCCTGTTCTTCCTGTGGCACTGCAGGCTTTTGAATAGCCACAGGCCCAGAGGAGCAGCTACGGCGTTCCTTGGTTGAGGCAGTTCGCTTGATGCAGAACACCCTACTTCGAGAAGCTGATTCAGGGAAAGACACACAGGGGAACTTGTGTCTCTTTGGACTTGTTAGAAACCACAGTGGGGTATGCTGAGTGTGCCCATGGAAACGGGGGCCTGCTGGAACTAGCCGTGCTTTCCCATTTTGAAGGCTGCATTCATGCTGCCTTGAAGCTGCCTGACATTCCCTGCACTTGATAGGCCTGTAAACACTGTAAGAATGCTTCTGGGGAGAAAATGAATTTGCTGTCTAAACCAGGTGCTTCCGTGACTGCGGTGTGGTCAGCCTGACAAGCTCTAGCACTAAAAGGAAACTCAGCGTGTGAACCTGCCTCCAGTTTAAGCCCTTAGTAGCCATGTAGCTACGGAGGCATACAGATCTTTCCATGAGTTCGTAGTGGCTTATATGCTTTATTATAAAGGAAGTACACTTCTGAGGACTCCTGCCCTCTCGGGTATGCATCATTTCCCCTCCAAGTTCACTGAGTACCTCCAGAGCCCTGTGGGCCAGCTGCGCAACTTCGAGGCCCATTTGTTGATCCCTCGGAGGCCGTCTGTGCGTGCCTACAGATGGGCAACACACTGTTCGTTCCTTGAGGAGAGCTACATTTCCAGAGACCTCGACCGGCCTCAGGAAGACATTGCTGGTGAGTCCGAAGTGCCCAGGAAGACTTTGTCATGGCCCTTGTGTGAGCTGCCATGTGATAACACTCTGCTTTGAGTGCTTTGAGACCCTCGTACCCGGAGTCACTCTGCTCGAGGAGAAAGTCAGCATCTTGCCATGCGGTGTCGCTGACGGCACACCCAGCAGAAACACATGCCTGGAAGTAAGGCCCTGATTTGCCGTGCAGAAGCGGAGGCGTGCAGCAGTTTCCATGAGCCGGTGGCCTGTGTTCTGCGTACCTTTAACGGCAGCACAGTTTTCTGGACACCTAGGAGGCTAGCGTGGGCACCCTGTTGCCGGCAGGAACACTGAGTAGCCCCAGGCGCACCTGGGTCTGCTAAGCAACATCCAGTCCCGTAGCCCTTTAGAGCCCCTCTGTGCATGCCGAGCGTAGGGAAACGCACTGCACTCTCTTTTGGAGCGTCTTAATTTCCTCAGCACTCGCGCACGTTTACGAACACCGTTCTGGCACGTCCCACATGGCGTAGAAGTCTTAGGCGTTGCCTTAGTCTGAGCAGCACTCGGAGTAACCCTCGGCTTCGCATTCCATCTAGGACCTCCTGCCTGAAATCACCGTGCCTCCTAGAGGAAGTCGGCTTGCATTCTGACTGCAGGTTAAGTCCTGTTCTTCCTGTGGCACTGCAGGCTTTTGAATAGCCACAGGCCCAGAGGAGCAGCTACGGCGTTCCTTGGTTGAGGCAGTTCGCTTGATGCAGAACACCCTACTTCGAGAAGCTGATTCAGGGAAAGACACACAGGGGAACTTGTGTCTCTTTGGACTTGTTAGAAACCACAGTGGGGTATGCTGAGTGTGCCCATGGAAACGGGGGCCTGCTGGAACTAGCCTTGCTTTCCCATTTTGAAGGCTGCATTCATGCTGCCTTGAAGCTGCCTGACATTCCCTGCTCTTCACAGGCCTGTAAACCCTGTAACAATGCTTCTGGGGAGAAAATGAATTTGCTGTCTAAACCAGGTGCTTCTGCGCCTGCGGTGTGGTCACCCTGACAAGCTCTAGCGCTAAAAGGAAACTCAACGTGTGAACTTGCCTCCAGCTTAGGTCTTTAGTACCCATATAGATACGGAGGCATGCAGCTCTTTCCATGAGTTCGTAGTGGCTTATATGCTTTATTATAAAGGAAGTACACTTCTGAGGACTCCTGCCCTCTCGGGTATGCATCATTTCCCCTCCAAGTTCACTGAGTACCTCCAGAGCCCTGTGGGCCAGCTGCGCAACTTCGAGGCCCATTTGTTGATCCCTCGGAGGCCGTCTGTGCGTGCCTACAGATGGGCAACACACTGTTCGTTCCTTGAGGAGAGCTACATTTCCAGAGACCTCGAATGGCCTCAGGACAACATTGCTGCTGAGTCCGAAGTGCCCAGGAAGACTTTGTCATGGCCCTTGTGTGAGCTGCCATGTGATAACACTCTGCTTTGAGTGCTTTGAGACCCTCGTACCCGGAGTCACTCTGCTCGAGGAGAAAGTCAGCATCTTGCCATGCGGTGTCGCTGACGGCACAGCCAGCAGAAACACATGCCTGGAAGTAAGGCCCTGATTTGCCGTGCAGAAGCGCAGGTGTGCAGCAGTTTCCATGAGCCGGTGGCCTGTGTTCTGCGTACCTTTAACGGCAGCACAGTTTTCTGGACACCTAGGAGGCTAGCGTGGGCACCCTGTTGCCGGCAGGAACACTGAGTAGCCCCAGGCGCACCTGGGTCTGCTAAGCAACATCCAGTCCCGTAGCCCTTTAGAGCCCCTCTGTGCATGCCGAGCGTAGGGAAACGCACTGCACTCTCTTTTGAAGCGTCTTAATTTCCTCAGCACTCGGGCACGTTCACAAACACCGTTCTGGCACGTCCCACATGGCGTAGAAGTCTTAGGCGTTGCCTTAGTCTGAGCAGCACTCGGAGTAACCCTCGGCTTCGCATTCCATCTAGGACCTCCTGCCTGAAATCACCGTGCCTCCTAGAGGAAGTCGGCTTGCATTCTGACTGCAGGTTAAGTCCTGTTCTTCCTGTGGCACTGCAGGCTTTTGAATAGCCACAGGCCCAGAGGAGCAGCTACGGCGTTCCTTGGTTGAGGCAGTTCGCTTGATGCAGAACACCCTACTTCGAGAAGCTGATTCAGGGAAAGACACACAGGGGAACTTGTGTCTCTTTGGACTTGTTAGAAACCACAGTGGGGTATGCTGAGTGTGCCCATGGAAACGGGGGCCTGCTGGAACTAGCCGTGCTTTCCCATTTTGAAGGCTGCATTCATGCTGCCTTGAAGCTGCCTGACATTCCCTGCACTTGATAGGCCTGTAAACACTGTAAGAATGCTTCTGGGGAGAAAATGAATTTGCTGTCTAAACCAGGTGCTTCTGCGCCTGCGGTGTGGTCACCCTGACAAGCTCTAGCGCTAAAAGGAAACTCAACGTGTGAACTTGCCTCCAGCTTAGGTCTTTAGTACCCATATAGATACGGAGGCATGCAGCTCTTTCCATGAGTTCGTAGTGGCTTATATGCTTTATTTTAAAGGAAGTACACTTCTGAGGACTCCTGCCCTCTCGGGTATGCATCATTTCCCCTCCAAGTTCACTGAGTACCTCCAGAGCCCTGTGGGCCAGCTGCGTAACTTCGAGGCCCATTTGTTGATCCCTCGGAGGCCGTCTGTGCGTGCCTACAGATGGGCAACACACTGTTCGTTCTTTGAGGAGAGCTACATTTCCAGAGACCTCGAATGAACTCAGGACAACATTGCTGCTGAGTCCGAAGTGCCCAGGAAGACTTTGTCATGGCCCTTGTGTGAGCTGCCATGTGATAACACTCTGCTTTGAGTGCTTTGAGACCCTCGTACCCGGAGTCACTCTGCTCGAGGAGAAAGTCAGCATCTTGCCATGCGGTGTCGCTGACGGCACACCCAGCAGAAACACATGCCTGGAAGTAAGGCCCTGATTTGCCGTGCAGAAGCGCAGGTGTGCAGCAGTTTCCATGAGCCGGTGGCCTGTGTTCTGCGTACCTTTAACGGCAGCACAGTTTTCTGGACACCTAGGAGGCTAGCGTGGGCACCCTGTTGCCGGCAGGAACACTGAGTAGCCCCAGGCGCACCTGGGTCTGCTAAGCAACATCCAGTCCCGTAGCCCTTTAGAGCCCCTCTGTGCATGCCGAGCGTAGGGAAACGCACTGCACTCTCTTTTGAAGCGTCTTAATTTCCTCAGCACTCGGGCACGTTCACAAACACCGTTCTGGCACGTCCCACATGGCGTAGAAGTCTTAGGCGTTGCCTTAGTCTGAGCAGCACTCGGAGTAACCCTCGGCTTCGCATTCCATCTAGGACCTCCTGCCTGAAATCACCGTGCCTCCTAGAGGAAGTCGGCTTGCATTCTGACTGCAGGTTAAGTCCTGTTCTTCCTGTGGCACTGCAGGCTTTTGAATAGCCACAGGCCCAGAGGAGCAGCTACGGCGTTCCTTGGTTGAGGCAGTTCGCTTGATGCAGAACACCCTACTTCGAGAAGCTGATTCAGGGAAAGACACACAGGGGAACTTGTGTCTCTTTGGACTTGTTAGAAACCACAGTGGGGTATGCTGAGTGTGCCCATGGAAACGGGGGCCTGCTGGAACTAGCCGTGCTTTCCCATTTTGAAGGCTGCATTCATGCTGTGTTGAAGCTGCCTGACATTCCCTGCACTTGATAGGCCTGTAAACACTGTAAGAATGCTTCTGGGGAGAAAATGAATTTGCTGTCTAAACCAGGTGCTTCCGTGACTGCGGTGTGGTCAGCCTGACAAGCTCTAGCACTAAAAGGAAACTCAGCGTGTGAACTTGCCTCCAGTTTAAGCCCTTAGTAGCCATGTAGCTACGGAGGCATACAGCTCTTTCCATGAGTTCTTAGTGGCTTATATGCTTTATTTTAAAGGAAGTACACTTCTGAGGACTCCTAGTCGTCTCGGGTATGCATCATTTCCCCTCCAAGTTCACTGAGTACCTTCAGAGCCCTGTGTGCCGGCTGGGGCTGCGAAACTTCGAGTCCCATTTGTTGATCCCTCGGAGGCCCTCTGTGCGTGCCTGGAGACGGGCAACACACTGTACGTTCCTTGAGGAGAGCTACATTTCCAGAGACCTCGAATGGCCTCAGGACAACATTGCTGCTGAGTCCGAAGTGCTCAGGAAGACTTTGTCATGGCCCTTGTGTGAGCTGCCATGTGATAACACTCTGCTTTGAGTGCTTTGAGACCCTCGTACCCGGAGTCACTCTGCTCGAGGAGAAAGTCAGCATCTTGCCATGCGGTGTCGCTGACGGCACAGCCAGCAGAAACACATGCCTGGAAGTAAGGCCCTGATTTGCCGTGCAGAAGCGCAGGTGTGCAGCAGTTTCCATGAGCCGGTGGCCTGTGTTCTGCGTACCTTTAACGGCAGCACAGTTTTCTGGACACCTAGGAGGCTAGCGTGGGCACCCTGTTGCCGGCAGGAACACTGAGTAGCCCCAGGCGCACCTGGGTCTGCTAAGCAACATCCAGTCCCGTAGCCCTTTAGAGCCCCTCTGTGCATGCCGAGCGTAGGGAAACGCACTGCACTCTCTTTTGAAGCGTCTTAATTTCCTCAGCACTCGGGCACGTTCACAAACACCGTTCTGGCACGTCCCACATGGCGTAGAAGTCTTAGGCGTTGCCTTAGTCTGAGCAGCACTCGGAGTAACCCTCGGCTTCGCATTCCATCTAGGACCTCCTGCCTGAAATCACCGTGCCTCCTAGAGGAAGTCGGCTTGCATTCTGACTGCAGGTTAAGTCCTGTTCTTCCTGTGGCACTGCAGGCTTTTGAATAGCCACAGGCCCAGAGGAGCAGCTACGGCGTTCCTTGGTTGAGGCAGTTCGCTTGATGCAGAACACCCTACTTCGAGAAGCTGATTCAGGGAAAGACACACAGGGGAACTTGTGTCTCTTTGGACTTGTTAGAAACCACAGTGGGGTATGCTGAGTGTGCCCATGGAAACGGGGGCCTGCTGGAACTAGCCGTGCTTTCCCATTTTGAAGGCTGCATTCATGCTGCCTTGAAGCTGCCTGACATTCCCTGCACTTGATAGGCCTGTAAACACTGTAAGAATGCTTCTGGGGAGAAAATGAATTTGCTGTCTAAACCAGGTGCTTCCGTGACTGCGGTGTGGTCAGCCTGACAAGCTCTAGCACTAAAAGGAAACTCAGCGTGTGAACTTGCCTCCAGTTTAAGCCCTTAGTAGCCATGTAGCTACGGAGGCATACAGCTCTTTCCATGAGTTCTTAGTGGCTTATATGCTTTATTTTAAAGGAAGTACACTTCTGAGGACTCCTAGTCGTCTCGGGTATGCATCATTTCCCCTCCAAGTTACTGAGTACCTCCAGAGCCCTGTGTGCCGGCTGCGAAACTTCGAGTCCCATTTGTTGATTCCTCAGAGGCCCTCTGTGCGTGCCTGGAGACGGGCAACACACTGTACGTTCCTTGAGGAGAGCTACATTTCCAGAGACCTCGAATGGCCTCAGGACAACATTGCTGCTGAGTCCGAAGTGCTCAGGAAGACTTTGTCATGGCCCTTGTGTGAGCTGCCATGTGATAACACTCTGCTTTGAGTGCTTTGAGACCCTCGTACCCGGAGTCACTCTCCTCGAGGAGAAAGTCAGCATCTTGCCATGCGGTGTCGCTGACGGCACACCCAGCAGAAACACATGCCTGGAAGTAAGACCCTGATTTGCCGTGCAGAAGCGCAGGTGTGCAGCAGTTTCCATGAGCCGGTGGCCTGTGTTCTGCGTACCTTTAACGGCAGCACAGTTTTCTGGACACCTAGGAGGCTAGCGTGGGCACCCTGTTGCCGGCAGGAACACTGAGTAGCCCCAGGCGCACCTGGGTCTGCTAAGCAACATCCAGTCCCGTAGCCCTTTAGAGCCCCTCTGTGCATGCCGAGCGTAGGGAAACGCACTGCACTCTCTTTTGAAGCGTCTTAATTTCCTCAACACTCGGGCACGTTCACAAACACCGTTCTGGCACGTCCCACATGGCGTAGAAGTCTTAGGCGTTGCCTTAGTCTGAGCAGCACTCGGAGTAACCCTCGGCTTCGCATTCCATCTAGGACCTCCTGCCTGAAATCACCGTGCCTCCTAGAGGAAGTCGGCTTGCATTCTGACTGCAGGTTAAGTCCTGTTCTTCCTGTGGCACTGCAGGCTTTTGAATAGCCACAGGCCCAGAGGAGCAGCTACGGCGTTCCTTGGTTGAGGCAGTTCGCTTGATGCAGAACACCCTACTTCGAGAAGCTGATTCAGGGAAAGACACACAGGGGAACTTGTGTCTCTTTGGACTTGTTAGAAACCACAGTGGGGTATGCTGAGTGTGCCCATGGAAACGGGGGCCTGCTGGAACTAGCCGTGCTTTCCCATTTTGAAGGCTGCATTCATGCTGCCTTGAAGCTGCCTGACATTCCCTGCACTTGATAGGCCTGTAAACACTGTAAGAATGCTTCTGGGGAGAAAATGAATTTGCTGTCTAAACCAGGTGCTTCTGCGCCTGCGGTGTGGTCACCCTGACAAGCTCTAGCGCTAAAAGGAAACTCAACGTGTGAACTTGCCTCCAGCTTAGGTCTTTAGTACCCATATAGATACGGAGGCATGCAGCTCTTTCCATGAGTTCGTAGTGGCTTATATGCTTTATTATAAAGGAAGTACACTTCTGAGGACTCCTGCCCTCTCGGGTATGCATCATTTCCCCTCCAAGTTCACTGAGTACCTCCAGAGCCCTGTGGGCCAGCTGCGCAACTTCGAGGCCCATTTGTTGATCCCTCGGAGGCCGTCTGTGCGTGCCTACAGATGGGCAAAACACTGTTCGTTCTTTGAGGAGAGCTACATTTCCAGAGACCTCGAATGGCCTCAGGACAACATTGCTGCTGAGTCCGAAGTGCCCAGGAAGACTTTGTCATGGCCCTTGTGTGAGCTGCCATGTGATAACACTCTGCTTTGAGTGCTTTGAGACCCTCGTACCCGGAGTCACTCTGCTCGAGGAGAAAGTCAGCATCTTGCCATGCGGTGTCGCTGACGGCACAGCCAGCAGAAACACATGCCTGGAAGTAAGGCCCTGATTGGCCGTGCAGAAGCGCAGGTGTGCAGCAGTTTCCATGAGCCGGTGGCCTGTGTTCTGCGTACCTTTAACGGCAGCACAGTTTTCTGGACACCTAGGAGGCTAGCGTGGGCACCCTGTTGCCGGCAGGAACACTGAGTAGCCCCAGGCGCACCTGGGTCTGCTAAGCAACATCCAGTCCCGTAGCCCTTTGGAGCCCCTCTGTGCATGCCGAGCGTAGGGAAACGCACTGCACTCTCTTTTGAAGCGTCTTAATTTCCTCAGCACTCGGGCACGTTCACAAACACCGTTCTGGCACGTCCCACATGGCGTAGAAGTCTTAGGCGTTGCCTTAGTCTGAGCAGCACTCGGAGTAACCCTCGGCTTCGCATTCCATCTAGGACCTCCTGCCTGAAATCACCGTGCCTCCTAGAGGAAGTCGGCTTGCATTCTGACTGCAGGTTAAGTCCTGTTCTTCCTGTGGCACTGCAGGCTTTTGAATAGCCACAGGCCCAGAGAAGCAGCTACGGCGTTCCTTGGTTGAGGCAGTTCGCTTGATGCAGAACACCCTACTTCGAGAAGCTGATTCAGGGAAAGACACACAGGGGAACTTGTGTCTCTTTGGACTTGTTAGAAACCACAGTGGGGTATGCTGAGTGTGCCCATGGAAACGGGGGCCTGCTGGAACTAGCCGTGCTTTCCCATTTTGAAGGCTGCATTCATGCTGTGTTGAAGCTGCCTGACATTCCCTGCACTTGATAGGCCTGTAAACACTGTAAGAATGCTTCTGGGGAGAAAATGAATTTGCTGTCTAAACCAGGTGCTTCCGTGACTGCGGTGTGGTCAGCCTGACAAGCTCTAGCACTAAAAGGAAACTCAGCGTGTGAACTTGCCTCCAGTTTAAGCCCTTAGTAGCCATGTAGCTACGGAGGCATACAGCTCTTTCCATGAGTTCTTAGTGGCTTATATGCTTTATTTTAAAGGAAGTACACTTCTGAGGACTCCTAGTCGTCTCGGGTATGCATCATTTCCCCTCCAAGTTCACTGAGTACCTCCAGAGCCCTGTGTGCCGGCTGCGAAACTTCGAGTCCCATTTGTTGATCCCTCGGAGGCCCTCTGTGCGTGCCTGGAGACGGGCAACACACTGTACGTTCCTTGAGGAGAGCTACATTTCCAGAGACCTCGAATGGCCTCAGGACAACATTGCTGCTGAGTCCGAAGTGCTCAGGAAGACTTTGTCATGGCCCTTGTGTGAGCTGCCATGTGATAACACTCTGCTTTGAGTGCTTTGAGACCCTCGTACCCGGAGTCACTCTCCTCGAGGAGAAAGTCAGCATCTTGCCATGCGGTGTCGCTGACGGCACAGCCAGCAGAAACACATGCCTGGAAGTAAGGCCCTGATTTGCCGTGCAGAAGCGCAGGTGTGCAGCAGTTTCCATGAGCCGGTGGCCTGTGTTCTGCGTACCTTTAACGGCAGCACAGTTTTCTGGACACCTAGGAGGCTAGCGTGGGCACCCTGTTGCCGGCAGGAACACTGAGTAGCCCCAGGCGCACCTGGGTCTGCTAAGCAACATCCAGTCCCGTAGCCCTTTAGAGCCCCTCTGTGCATGCCGAGCGTAGGGAAACGCACTGCACTCTCTTTTGAAGCGTCTTAATTTCCTCAGCACTCGGGCACGTTCACAAACACCGTTCTGGCACGTCCCACATGGCGTAGAAGTCTTAGGCGTTGCCTTAGTCTGAGCAGCACTCGGAGTAACCCTCGGCTTCGCATTCCATCTAGGACCTCCTGCCTGAAATCACCGTGCCTCCTAGAGGAAGTCGGCTTGCATTCTGACTGCAGGTTAAGTCCTGTTCTTCCTGTGGCACTGCAGGCTTTTGAATAGCCACAGGCCCAGAGGAGCAGCTACGGCGTTCCTTGGTTGAGGCAGTTCGCTTGATGCAGAACACCCTACTTCGAGAAGCTGATTCAGGGAAAGACACACAGGGGAACTTGTGTCTCTTTGGACTTGTTAGAAACCACAGTGGGGTATGCTGAGTGTGCCCATGGAAACGGGGGCCTGCTGGAACTAGCCTTGCTTTCCCATTTTGAAGGCTGCATTCATGCTGCCTTGAAGCTGCCTGACATTCCCTGCTCTTCACAGGCCTGTAAACCCTGTAACAATGCTTCTGGGGAGAAAATGAATTTGCTGTCTAAACCAGGTGCTTCTGCGCCTGCGGTGTGGTCACCCTGACAAGCTCTAGCGCTAAAAGGAAACTCAACGTGTGAACTTGCCTCCAGCTTAGGTCTTTAGTACGCATATAGATACGGAGGCATGCAGCTCTTTCCATGAGTTCGTAGTGGCTTATATGCTTTATTATAAAGGAAGTACACTTCTGAGGACTCCTGCCCTCTCGGGTATGCATCATTTCCCCTCCAAGTTCACTGAGTACCTCCAGAGCCCTGTGGGCCAGCTGCGCAACTTCGAGGCCCATTTGTTGATCCCCCGGAGGCCGTCTGTGCGTGCCTACAGATGGGCAACACACTGTTCGTTCTTTGAGGAGAGCTACATTTCCAGAGACCTCGAATGGCCTCAGGACAACATTGCTGCTGAGTCCGAAGTGCCCAGGAAGACTTTGTCATGGCCCTTGTGTGAGCTGCCATGTGATAACACTCTGCTTTGAGTGCTTTGAGACCCTCGTACCCGGAGTCACTCTGCTCGAGGAGAAAGTCAGCATCTTGCCATGCGGTGTCGCTGACGGCACAGCCAGCAGAAACACATGCCTGGAAGTAAGGCCCTGATTTGCCGTGCAGAAGCGCAGGTGTGCAGCAGTTTCCATGAGCCGGTGGCCTGTGTTCTGCGTACCTTTAACGGCAGCACAGTTTTCTGGACACCTAGGAGGCTAGCGTGGGCACCCTGTTGCCGGCAGGAACACTGAGTAGCCCCAGGCGCACCTGGGTCTGCTA
>NW_028138676.1:0-71626 GCF_964270905.1 Leucopleurus acutus | reverse complement strand
CGTAAGTACCACAACTTCTTTATCCATTTTTCGCTTTCTGTGATATTGAACTTGTACCGTAAACGAGGTTCTTGTAAACAGAGCCAGCCCAAACTTTGGGGTGGCTGTGTCTTTTTGATTTTAATTTCCCTAAGCTATAGGACCATAAGTGGAAGTGCCCTAGGCTCTGTTGCTTTGTTTTTTGGATGTTTCAGGAAACACCATACACTTCTCCAGAGTGGCTGCTGGCAATTTACATCCCGCCCTTCAGCATAACAAGGCTCCCAGTTCTCCAAGGCCTGTCCTGCCTTTCTGGATTTTACACTTTTTTCAGATGGCCCTTTTGACCGGGGGGCAGTGAGACTTCATTGTAGTGCAGATTTCCTTTGCAAGCTTGCTTGGTTGGCCAAAAAGGGCGTATGCGTTTTTTCCTGAATATATTCAGGAAAAAACGCATACGCCCTTTTTGGTCAAGTGCATCATTGTGGACGTTCTGCCTCTTTTCCTATGCTTTACATGCAATTCCAGTCTACCTCCTGAAATGGGTTTCCTGCAATTCTGCCCCGCTTTCAAGTCCTCTTGGCAGCCTTCCTTCAATATATTTTTGGAAGATAGCTGTCATGTATAACTCTGCAGGTTTGTGAATTACAGTGCCCCTGAGCTCCTTTCTTCAACTTGCTTTCTTGTGAGCTGGCCGCAACACCGCAGGATTGCTTCAGGCCCTAGTGTGGTTCTGGCACGGCACGCTGAGCCTTTGGTTAATTCCTCATCCTGGTGGGAAATGAGAGTTAAATTTACCCGTCCAGACACCTCCACCTAGTCTCTCATTGGTTCTCCCTATTCCTGTTCATTTTCCACAGAAATTGCAAACTGGGCCAAACAGGAGGTTAAAGGCACTGACTCTCCAAGTGGGGGAGTGTTAGTAAAGCGTCTGGAATGTTGCACCTGAGTACCAGGGGACGAAAACTGAGACACATTTGAACACGTTGTCCGATCACACGGTGGATCATACTCTGGGTTCCACATGCATGTTTTACCTGGAGGAAGAATCCATTAAACCTGGAGAGTTGAGACACATGGAATGGGTACCATGCAATATGACTTCAAAGGGAATGCATTTGCTCACCGAAACTCAGCAATCCTATCACTGCTGCGTTTATGCCGCTGTACACACGCTTGATTCTCTTTCGGAGACATATAAATCCATAGGTTTTAAGATTCTTACTAGTCAGGTATATTCTTAGGCGTTTAATATGGGGTGTTGAGTCCACTTCGTTGAGCAAGGAGTAGCTCTTGTCTATTATATATTTGGCTTATGGAACGGTATCTGTGCTAATTTCAATCTCTGGTTTTATGCAGCACCCCAACTCACCTTTCCCCTTAAGCAAGCATAAGTTGGTTTTCTACATTTGACACCCTGTTCTGTTTTGTAATTCAGTTCTTGTGTAGCCAAGTTTACATTCCGTGTAGTAGTGATATCATATGATGTTCCCTTTTCTGTGTGACTTATTTCACTTAGAATCATCGTACCTGAATCCACTCATTATGATGCTACGGGCCTGATGACATAGTATTCATTGCTGAGTGATATTGCATTGTACGTAAGTACCACAACTTCTTTATCCATTTTTCGCTTTCTGTGATATTGAACTTGTATGGTAAACGAGGTTCTTGTAAACAGAGCCGTCCCAAACTTTGGGGTGGCTGTGTCTTTTTGATTTTAATTTCCCTAAGCTATAGGACCATAAGTGGAAGTGCCCTAGGCTCTGTTGCTTTGTTTTTTGGATGTTTCAGGAAACAACATACACTTCTCCAGAGTGGGTGTTGGCAATTTACATCCCGCCCATCAGCATAACAAGGCTCCCAGTTCTCCATGGCCTGTCCTGCCTTTCTGGATTTTACACTTTTTACAGATGTCCCTTTTGACTGGGGGGCAGTGAGACTTCATTGTAGTGCAGATTTCCTTTGCAAGCTTGCTTGGTTGGCCAAAAAGGGCGTATGCGTTTTTTCCTGAATATATTCAGGAAAAAACGCATACGCCCTTTTTGGCCAAGTGCATCATTGTGGACGTTCTGCCTCTTTTCCTATGCTTTACATGCAATTCCCGTCTACCTCCTGAAATCGGTTTCCTGCAATTCTGCCCCGCTTTCAACTCCTCTTGGCAGCCTTACTTCAATATATTTTTGGAAGATAGCTGTCATTTATAACTCTGCAGGTTTGTGAATTACAGTGCCCCTGAGCTCCTTTCTTCAACTCGCTTTCTTGTGAGCTGGCCGCAACACCGCTGGATTGCTTCAGGCCCTAGTTTGGTTCCGGCACGGCATGCTGTGCCTTTGGTTAATTCCTCTTCCTGGTGGGAAATGAGAGTTAAATTTGCCCGTCCAGACACCTCCAGCTAGTCTCTCATTAGTTCTCCATCTTCCTGTTCATCTTCCGCAGAAATTGCAAACTGGGCCAAACAGGAGGTTAAAGGCACTGACTCTCCAAGTGGGGAGAGTGTTAGTAAAGCGTCTGGAATGTTGCACCTGAGTACCATGGGACGAAAACTGAGACACATTTGAACACGTTTCCTGATCACATGGTGGATCATACTCTGGGTTGCACATGCATGTTTTAGCTGAAGGAAGAATCCCTTAAACCTGGAGAGTTGAGACCCATGGAATGGGTACCATGCAATATGACTTCAAAGGGTCTGCATTTGCTCACCGAACATCACCAATTCTATCACTGCTGCGTTTATGCTGCTCTATACACGCTTGATTCTCTTTCGGAGACATATAAATCCATAGGTTTTAAGATTCTTACTAGTCAGGTATATTCCTAGGCGTTTAATATAGGGTGTTGAGTCCACTTCGTTGAGCAAGGAGTACCTTTTGTCTATTATATTTTTGGCTTATGGAATGGTATCTGTGCCAATTTCAATCTCTGGTTTCATGCAGCACCCCATATCGGCTTTCCCCTTAAGCAAGCATAAGTTGGTTTTCTACATTTTAGACCCTGTTCTGTTTTGTAATTCAGTTCCTGTGTAGCCAAGTTTACATTCCGTGTAGTAGTGATATCTTATGATGTTTCTTTTTCTGTGTGACTTATTTCACTTAGAATCATCGTACCTGAATCCACTCATAATGCTGCTACGGGCCTGATGACATAGATTTCATTGCTGAGTGATATTGCATTGTACGTAAGTACCACAACTTCTTTATCCATTTTTCGCTTTCTGTGATATTGAACTTGTACCGTAAACGAGGTTCTTGTAAACAGAGCCGTCCCAAACTTTGGGGTGGCTGTGTCTTTTTGATTTTAATTTCCCTAAGCTATAGGACCATAAGTGGAAGTGCCCTAGGCTCTGTTGCTTTGTTTTTTTGATGTTTCAGGAAACACCATACACTTCTCCAGAGTGGCTGTTGGCAATTTACATCCCGCCCATCAGCATAACAAGGCTCCCATTTCTCCCTGGCCTGTCCTGCCTTTCTGGATTTTACACTTTTTTCAGATAGCCCTTTTGAACGGGGGGCAGTGAGACTTCATTGTAGTGCAGATTTCTTTGCAAGCTTGCTTGGTTGGCCAAAAAGGGCATATGCGTTTTTTCCTGAATATATTCAGGAAAAAACGCATACGCCCTTTTTGGCCAAGTGCATCATTGTGGACGTTCTGCCTCTTTTCCTATGCTTTACATGCAATTCCAGTCTACCTCCTGCAATCGGTTTCCTGCAATTCTGCCCTGCTTTCAAGTCCTCTTGGCAGCCTTCCTTCAATATATTTTTGAACGATAGCTGTTTATAACTCTGCAGGTTTGTGAATTACAGTGCCCCTGAGCTCCTTTCTTCAACTCGCTTTCTTGTGAGCTGGCCGCAACACCGCAGGATTGCTTCAGGCCCTAGTTTAGTTCCGGCATCGCATGCTGAGCCTTTGGTTAATTCCTCTTCCTGGTGGGAAATGAGAGTTAAATTTGCCTGTCCAGACAGCTCCAGCTAGTCTCTCATTGGTTCTCCCTCTTCCTGTTCATCTTACGCAGAAATTGCAAACTGGGCCAAACAGGAGTTTAAAGGCACTGACTATCCAAGTGGGGAGAGTTTTAGTAAAGCGTCTGGAATGTTGCACCCGAGTACCAGGGGACGAAAACTGAGACACATTTGATCACGTTTCCCGATCACATGGTGGATCATACTCTGGTTTCCACATGCATGTTTTAGCTGAAGGAAGAATCCCTTAAACATGGAGTTTTGAGACCCATGGAATGTGTACCATACAATATGACTTCAAAGGGTCTGCATTTGCTCACAGAACCTCACCAATCCTATCACTGCTGCGTTTATGCCACTGTACACACCCTTGATTCTCTTTCGGAGACATATAAATCCATAGGTTTTAAGATTCTTACTAGTCAGGTATATTGTTAGGCGTTTAATATGGGGTTTTGAGTCCACTTCGTTGAGCAAGGAGTAGCTCTTGTCTATTACATATTTGGCTTATTGTACGGTATCTGTGCTAATTTCAATCTGTGGTTTTATGCAGCACCCCAACTCACCTTTCCCCTTAAACAAGCATAAGTCGGTTTTCTAGATTTGACACCCTGTTCTGTTTTGTAATTCAGTTCCTGGTTAGCCAAGTTTACATTCCGTGTAGTAGTGATATCTTATGATGTTTCTTTTTCTGTGTGACTTATTTCACTTAGAATCATCGTACCTGAATCCACTCATTATGCTGCTACGGGCCTGATGACATAGATTTCATTGCTGAGTGATATTACATTGTACGTAAGTACCACAACTTCTTTATCCATTTTTCGCTTTCTGCGATATTGAACTTGAACCGTAAACGAGGTTCTTGTAAACAGAGCTGTCCCAAACTTTGGGGAGGCTGTGTCTTTTTGATTATTATTTCCCTAAGCTATAGGACCATAAGTGGAAGTGCCCTAGGCTCTGTTGCTTTGTTTTTTGGATGTTTCAGGAAACACCATACACTTCTCCAGAGTGGCTGCTGGCAATTTACATCCCGCCCATCAGCATAACAAGGCTCCCAGTTCTCAATGGCCTGTCCTGCCTTTCTGGATTTTACACATTTTTCAGATGGCCCTTTTGACCGGGGGGCAGTGAGACTTCATTGTAGTGCAGATTTCCTTTGCAAGCTTGCTTGGTTGGCCAAAAAGTGCATACGTTTTTTTTCCTGAATATATTTAGGAAAAAACGCATACGCCCTTTTTGGCCAAGTGCATCATTGTGGACGTTCGGCCTCTTTTCCTATGCTTTACATGCAATTCCAGTCTACCTCCTGAAATCGGTTTCCTGCAATTCTGCCCCGCTTTCAAGACATCTTGGCAGCCTTCCTTCAATATATTTTTGGAAGATAGCTGTCATTTAAACTCTGCAGGTTTGTGAATTACAGTGCCCCTGAGCTCCTTTCTTCACCTCGCTTTCTTGTGAGCTGGCCGCAACACCGCAGGATTGCTTCAGGCCCTAGTTTGGTTCCGGCATCGCATGCTGAGCCTTTGGTTAATTCCTCTTCCTGGTGGGAAATGAGAGTTAAATTTGCCCGTCCAGACACCTCCAGCTAGTCTCTCATTGGTTCTCCCTCTTCCTGTTCATCTTACGCAGAAATTGCAAACTGGGCCAAACAGGAGTTTAAAGGCACTGACTATCCAAGTGGGGAGAGTGTTAGTAAAGCGTCTGGAATGTTGCACCCGAGTACGAGGGGACGAAAACTGAGACACATTTGAACACGTTTCCCGATGACACGGTGGATCATACTCTGGTTTCCACATGCATGTTTTAGCTGAAGGAAGAATCCCTTAAACATGGAGTTTTGAGACCCATGGAATGTGTACCATACAATATGACTTCAAAGGGTCTGCATTTGCTCACAGAACCTCACCAATCCTATCACTGCTGCGTTTATGCCGCTGTACACACCCTTGATTCTCTTTCGGAGACATATAAATCCATAGGTTTTAAGATTCTTACTAGTCAGGTATATTGTTAGGCGTTTAATATGGGGTGTTAAGTCCACTTCGTTGAGCAAGGAGTAGCTCTTGTCTATTACATATTTGGCTTATGGAACGGTGTCTGTGCTAATTTCAATCTCTGGTTTTATGCAGCACCCCAACTCACCTTTCCCCTTAAGCAAGCATAAGTTGGGTTTCTACTTTTGAGACCCTGTTCTGTTTTGTAATTCAGTTCCTGTGTAGCCAAGTTTACATTCCGTGTATTAGTGATATCTTATGATGTTTCTTTTTCTGTGTGACTTATTTCACTTAGAATCATCGTACCTGAATCCACTCATTATGCTGCTACGGGCCTGATGACATAGATTTCATTGCTGAGTGATATTGCATTGTACGTAAGTACCACAACTTCTTTATCCATTTTTCGCTTTCTGTGATATTGAACTTGTACCGTAAACGAGGTTCTTGTAAACAGAGCCAGCCCAAACTTTGGGGTGGCTGTGTCTTTTTGATTTTAATTTCCCTAAGCTATAGGACCATAAGTGGAAGTGCCCTAGGCTCTGTTGCTTTGTTTTTTGGATGTTTCAGGAAACACCATACACTTCTCCAGAGTGGCTGCTGGCAATTTACATCCCGCCCTTCAGCATAACAAGGCTCCCAGTTCTCCATGGCCTGTCCTGCCTTTCTGGATTTTACACTTTTTTCAGATGGCCCTTTTGACCGGGGGGCAGTGAGACTTCATTGTAGTGCAGATTTCCTTTGCAAGCTTGCTTGGTTGGCCAAAAAGGGCGTATGCGTTTTTTCCTGAATATATTCAGGAAAAAACGCATACGCCCTTTTTGGTCAAGTGCATCATTGTGGACGTTCTGCCTCTTTTCCTATGCTTTACATGCAATTCCAGTCTACCTCCTGAAATGGGTTTCCTGCAATTCTGCCCCGCTTTCAAGTCCTCTTGGCAGCCTTCCTTCAATATATTTTTGGAAGATAGCTGTCATGTATAACTCTGCAGGTTTGTGAATTACAGTGCCCCTGAGCTCCTTTCTTCAACTTGCTTTCTTGTGAGCTGGCCGCAACACCGCAGGATTGCTTCAGGCCCTAGTGTGGTTCTGGCACGGCACGCTGAGCCTTTGGTTAATTCCTCATCCTGGTGGGAAATGAGAGTTAAATTTACCCGTCCAGACACCTCCACCTAGTCTCTCATTGGTTCTCCCTATTCCTGTTCATTTTCCACAGAAATTGCAAACTGGGCCAAACAGGAGGTTAAAGGCACTGACTCTCCAAGTGGGGGAGTGTTAGTAAAGCGTCTGGAATGTTGCACCTGAGTACCAGGGGACGAAAACTGAGACACATTTGAACACGTTTTCCGATCACACGGTGGATCATACTCTGGGTTCCACATGCATGTTTTACCTGGAGGAAGAATCCATTAAACCTGGAGAGTTGAGACACATGGAATGGGTACCATGCAATATGACTTCAAAGGGAATGCATTTGCTCACCGAAACTCAGCAATCCTATCACTGCTGCGTTTATGCCGCTGTACACACGCTTGATTCTCTTTCGGAGACATATAAATCCATAGGTTTTAAGATTCTTACTAGTCAGGTATATTCTTAGGCGTTTAATATGGGGTGTTGAGTCCACTTCGTTGAGCAAGGAGTAGCTCTTGTCTATTATATATTTGGCTTATGGAACAGTATCTGTGCTAATTTCAATCTCTGGTTTTATGCAGCACCCCAACTCACCTTTCCCCTTAAGCAAGCATAAGTTGGTTTTCTACATTTGACACCCTGTTCTGTTTTGTAATTCAGTTCTTGTGTAGCCAAGGTTACATTCCGTGTAGTAGTGATATCATATGATGTTCCCTTTTCTGTGTGACTTATTTCACTTAGAATCATCGTACCTGAATCCACTCATTATGATGCTACGGGCCTGATGACATAGATTTCATTGCTGAGTGATATTGCATTGTACGTTAGTACCACAACTTCTTTATCCATTTTTCGCTTTCTGTGATATTGAACTTGTATGGTAAACGAGGTTCTTGTAAACAGAGCCGTCCCAAACTTTGGGGTGGCTGTGTCTTTTTGATTTTAATTTCCCTAAGCTATAGGACCATAAGTGGAAGTGCCCTAGGCTCTGTTGCTTTGTTTTTTGGATGTTTCAGGAAACAACATACACTTCTCCAGAGTGGGTGTTGGCAATTTACATCCCGCCCATCAGCATAACAAGGCTCCCAGTTCTCCATGGCCTGTCCTGCCTTTCTGGATTTTACACTTTTTACAGATGTCCCTTTTGACCGGGGGGCAGTGAGACTTCATTGTAGTGCAGATTTCCTTTGCAAGCTTGCTTGGTTGGCCAAAAAGGGCGTATGCGTTTTTTCCTGAATATATTCAGGAAAAAACGCATACGCCCTTTTTGGCCAAGTGCATCATTGTGGACGTTCTGCCTCTTTTCCTATGCTTTACATGCAATTCCCGTCTACCTCCTGAAATCGGTTTCCTGCAATTCTGCCCCGCTTTCAACTCCTCTTGGCAGCCTTACTTCAATATATTTTTGGAAGATAGCTGTCATTTATAACTCTGCAGGTTTGTGAATTACAGTGCCCCTGAGCTCCTTTCTTCAACTCGCTTTCTTGTGAGCTGGCCGCAACACCGCTGGATTGCTTCAGGCCCTAGTTTGGTTCCGGCACGGCATGCTGTGCCTTTGGTTAATTCCTCTTCCTGGTGGGAAATGAGAGTTAAATTTGCCCGTCCAGACACCTCCAGCTAGTCTCTCATTAGTTCTCCATCTTCCTGTTCATCTTCCGCAGAAATTGCAAACTGGGCCAAACAGGAGGTTAAAGGCACTGACTCTCCAAGTGGGGAGAGTGTTAGTAAAGCGTCTGGAATGTTGCACCCGAGTACCAGGGGACGAAAACTGAGACACATTTGAACACGTTTCCCGATCACACGGTGGATCATACTCTGGGTTCCACATGCATGTTTTAGCTGAAGGAAGAATCCCTTAAACCTGGAGAGTTGAGACCCATGGAATGGGTACCATGCAATATGACTTCAAAGGGTCTGCATTTGCTCACCGAACCTCACCAGTCCTATCACTGCTGCGTTTATGCCGCTGTACACACGCTTGATTCTCTTTCAGAGACATATAAATCCATAGGTTTTAAGATTCTTACTACTCAGGTATATTCTTAGCCGTTTAATATGGGGTGTTGAGTCCACTTCGTTGAGCAAGGAGTAGCTCTTGTCTATTACATATTTGGCTTATGGAACGGTATCTGTGCTAATTTCAATCTCTGGTTTTATGCACCACCCCAACTCACCTTTCCACTTAAGCAAGCATAACTTGGGTTTCTACTTTTGAGACCCTGTTCTGTTTTGTAATTCAGTTCCTGTGTAGCCAAGTTTACATTCCGTATATTAGTGATACCTTATGATATTTCTTTTTCTGTGTGACTTATTTCACTTAGAATCATCGTACCTGAATCCACTCATTATGCTGCTACGGGCCTGATGACATAGATTTCATTGCTGAGTGATATTGCATTGTACGTAAGTTCCACAACTTCTTTATCCATTTTTCGCTTTCTGTGATATTGAACTTGTAAGGTAAATGAGGTTCTTGTAAACAGAGCCGTCCCAAACTTTGGGGTGGCTGTGTCTTTTTGATTTTAATTTCCCTAAGCTATAGGACCATATGTGGAAGTGCCCTAGGCTCTGTTGCTTTGTTTTTTAGATGTTTCAGGAAAAACCATATACTTCTCCAGAGTGGGTGTTGGCAATTTAAATCCCGCCCATCAGCATAACAAGGCTCCCAGTTCTCCATGGCCTGTCCTGCCTTTCTGGATTTTACACTTTTTTCAGATGGCCCTTTTGACCGGGGGGCAGTGAGACTTCATTGTAGTGCAGATTTCCTTTGCAAGCTTGCTTGGTTGGCCAAAAAGGACGTATGCGTTTTTTCCTGAATATATTCAGGAAAAAACGCATACGCCCTTTTTGGCCAAGTGCATCATTGTGGACATTCTGCCTCTTTTCCTATGCTTTACATGCAATTCCAGTCTACCTCCTGAAATCGGTTTCCTGCAATCCTGCCCCGCTTTCAACTCCTCTTGGCAGCCTTCCTTCAATATATTTTAGGACGATAGCTGTCATTTATAACTCTGCCGGTTTGTGAATTACAGTGCCCCTGAGTTCCTTCCTTCAACTCGCTTTCTTGTGAGCTGGCTGCAACACCGCAGGATTGTTTCAGGCCCTAGTGTGCTTCTGGCATGCCACGCTGAGCCTTTGGTTAATTCTTCTTCCTGGTGGGAAATGAGAGTTAAATTTACCCTTCCAGACACCTCCACCTAGTCTCTTATTGGTTCTCCCTATTCCTGTTCATCTTACGCAGAAATTGCAAACTCGGCCAAACAGGAGGTTAAAGGCACTCACTCTCCAAGTGGGGAGAGTGTTAGTAAAGCGTCTGGAATGTTGCACCCGAGTACCAGGGGACGAAAACTGAGACACATTTGAACACGTTTCCCGATCACACGGTGGATCATACTCTGGGTTCCACATGCATGTTTAGCTGAAGGAAGAATCCCTTAAACCTGGAGAGTTGAGACCCATGGAATGGGTACCATGCAATATGATTTCAAAGGGTCTGCATTTGCTCACCTAACCTCACCAATCCTATCACTGCTGCGTTTATGCCACTGTACACACGATTGATTCTCTTTTGGAGACATATAAATCCATAGGTTTTAAGATTCTTACTAGTCAGGTATATTCTTTGGCCTTTATTATGGGGTGTTGAGTGCACTTCGTTGAGCAAGGAGTAGCTCTTGTCTATTACATATTTGGCTTATGGAACGCTATCTGTGCTAATTTCAATCTCTGGTTTTATGCACCACCCCAACTCACCTTTCCACTTAAGCAAGCATAACTTGGGTTTCTACTTTTGAGACCCTGTTTTGTTTTGTAATTCAGTTCCTGTGTAGCCAAGTTTACATTCCATATATTAGTGATACCTTATGATGTTTCTTTTTCTGTGTGACTTATTTCACTTAGAATCATCGTACCTGAATCCACTCATTATGCTGCTACGGGCCTGATGACATAGATTTCATTGCTGAGTGATATTGCATTGTACGTAAGTACCACAACTTCTTTATCCATTTTTCGGTTTCTGTGATATTGAACTTGTACAGTAAACGAGGTTCTTGTAAACAGAGCCGGCCCAAACTTTGGGGTGGCTGTGTCTTTTTGATTTTAATTTCCCTAAGCTATAGGACCATAAGTGGAAGTGCCCTAGGCTCTGTTGCTTTGTTTTTTCGATGTTTCAGGAAACACCATACACTTCTCCAGAGTGGCTGCTGGCAATTTACATCCCACCCATCAGCATAACAAGGCTCCCAGTTCTCCATGGCCTGTCCTGCCTTTCTGGATTTTACACTTTTTTCGGATGGCCCTTTTGACCGGGGGGCAGTGAGACTTCATTGGAGTGCAGATTTCCTTTGCAAGCTTGCTTGGTTGGCCAAAAAGGGCGTATGCGTTTTTTCCTGAATATATTCAGGAAAAAACGCATACGCCCTTTTTGGCCAAGTGCATCATTGTCGACGTTCTGAGTGTTTTCATATGTTTTCAGTGCAATTCCTGTCTACCTCCTGAAATCGGTTTCCTGCAGTTCTGCCTTGCTCTCAGTGCCTCTTCATAGCCTTACCTCAATATACTTTTGGAAAATAGTTGGCCTTTATAACGCTGCAGGTTTTTGAATTGCAGTGGCCCTTAGCTCCATTTTTCAGCTCTTATTTTTGTGATCTTGCCTCATATCCACAGGATTTCTTCAGGACCTATTCTTCTTCTGGGACGCCTTGCTCTGCCTTTGGTTAATTCTTCCTCCTGATGTGAAATTAGAGTGACATGTGCCCATTGAAACCGCTACAGCTATTTTCTCACTGGTTCCCCCTATTCCCATTCATCCTCCGCACTAACTGCAGACTGTGCGATACCGGAACTTCAAGGCATTGACTCTCCATGTGGAGATGTTGTTAGTAAAGTGGCTGGAATGTTGATCCGGAGCCCCAGGAGAGGAAAATGAGGTGCATTTTAGAAACCTTTCCCGATCATATGGTATACCATCCGCTGGATTTCCCATGCATGGTTTAGCTGTAGGAAGATTCCCTTCAACTTGGAGTGTTGGGACCCTTGGAATAAGTAGCATGAAGTATTGCATTAAACTTTCGGCAGTTGCTCACCAAAGCTCTCCAATCCTTTCAGCCCCAAGTGTCCAGCCTTATGTCTTATCCAGCTGTGGGTTTATATGTGGTCATTCCAGGTTGCATCACAGCCCCTGAGCGAATTTTGTAAGAATTTTTCTCTCTTTCATTGTTTCTGCGTTTTGGTTTTAAAATTTATTTCTATAATGGGGTTTAGCTCATTTTCACTGCTGTGTTTGTGCCGCTCTGCGCACACTTGATTCCCTTATGGAGATATATCAATACATGGGTTTTAAGATTCTTATTACTCAGATATATTTCTCTGTGGTGTATAGGGTGTGTTGAGGCCAGTTCATTGAGCGAGGTGTAGATCTTGTCTGATACCTATTTGGTTTATTGAACGGTATCTGTGCTAATTTCAAACTCTGGTTTTATGCATCACCCCACCTCTCCTTTCCCCTTAAGCTGACATAAGTGTGTTTTCTAAATGTGAGACACTGTTCTGTTTTGTAATTAATTTTTTGTGCAGCCATATTTATCCTCCCTCTATAAGTGATATCTTATGATATGTTTCTTTTTCTGTTTGACTTATTTCAAGTAGTATTATCGGACCTCAATCCACTCTTTATCCTTCTACTAGCCTTATTACATTGATTTCATGGTGAAGAGATATTCCATTGTACATAAGTACCACATTTTCTTTATCCATTGTTCTCTTTCCTGGGATATTTAAGGTGTACTGAAGTTGAGGTTCTTGTAAACAGAGTAGCCCTAAACTGTGGTGTGCTTGTGTCTTGTTGATTTTTAGACTTCCCTAGATATACTCCCGTGATTGGAAGTGCCCTATGCTCTGTCGCTCTGTTTTTTAGATGATTTAGGAACCACCATACACTTCTCCAGAGTGGCTCTCGGCAGTTCACACACTGTCCATCAGCGTATAAAGGCTCCCTGTTCTCCATGGCCTGTCCTGCATTTCTGGTTTTTACAATTTTTTCGGATGGCCCTTTTGACCGGTGGGAAATGAGACTTCTTTGTTGTGCACATTTGCATTGCTTGCTTGCTTGCTTGCCCATAAAGTGCGTATGCGTTTTTTCCTGGATATATTCAGGAAAAAACGCATACTCCCTTTTGGGCCAACTGCATCATTGTCGAAATTCTGCCGCTTTTCATGTGCTTTAAAGGCGAGTCCAATCTATCTCTTGAAATCTGTTTCTTGCAATTCTGTCTTGCATTCAGATCCTCTTCTTTGCCTTACCTCAACATATTTTTGGACATTAGTTTTCATTTATAACTCTGCAGGTTTGTGAATTGCAGTGACCCTGAGCTCCATTTTTTAAGTTGCTCTTTTGTGAGCTGGCCTCAAAACCGCAGGATTGCTTCAGGCCCTATTTTGGCTCCGGCGAGGCGGGCTGAGCCTTTTTTTAATTCTTATTCTTAATGGGAAATTAGAGTGACATGTGCCCGTCCAAACCCCTACAACTATTCTCTCATTGTTTCCCCCTGTTCCCGTTCATCCTCCTCACAATTTGCAAAATGTGTGAAACAGAAGTTTAAATGTGCTGATTCTCTAAGTGGGGAGATTCTAAGTAACGTGGCTGGAATGATGAACAGGAGCACCAGGAGAGGATAAATGAGGTGCATTTTAGACACATCTCCCGATCACATGGTGTACAGTCCTCTGGGTTTTCCATGCATGTTTTAGCTGTAGGAAGATTCCTTGAACCTGCAGATTTGGGACCCATTGAATGGGTACCAGGTAGTATTACTTTAAAGGGTGTGCATTTCCTCACCCAACCTCACATTTCTCTTAGCGCGAACAGTTTCCAGCCTTATGTCTCATCCTGCTGTGGGTCTAGATGTGTTCAATCCATGTTGCATCACCGTCCCTGAGGAAAAGTTGTAAGAGGTTTTCTCTGTCTCTCTGTCGTTTATTTTTTTCAATTTATTACTATATTGGTTACAGCTGATTTTCAAAGCTCTGTTTCTTGCTGCTGTACATCCACTTGATTCACGTACAGAGAGACATCAATAAATTCTTTTTCAGATTCTTACCAGTCATAGATATTCTTTTCCGGTGACTTGAGTGTGCTGAGTGCAGTTCTTTTAGCTACCGTGTAGGCCTTGTTGATTATCAGTTTGGTATTTGGAATGGTATCTTTGCTAATCTCAACCTCCTGGATGATGCCTCACCCCTCCCCACCTTTCCCGTTTAGCAGCCTTACGCGTGTTTTCTACATATTTGACTATGTTTTTGTTTTGTAATTTATTTCATGTGTAGCCATTTTGGATTCCACCTTTAAGTGATATCTTATGATATGTGTCTTTTTCTTTTTGAATTATGTCACTTAGAATGATCATACGTAACTCCTCCGGAGTTGTTACAACTGGCCATATTTCATTGATTTCCAGGCTGAGTAATATTCCACTCTACATAAGTACCACATCTCTATCCATTTTTTCCCTCCAGAGACATTTAAGTTATATCCTAGTCGAGGATCTTTTAAACAGAGAGGCAGTAAACATTGGGGTGCCTGTGTCCTCTCGATTTTTGTTTTTCCCAAGATATACGCCCATGAGTGCAAGTGCCCTATGCTCTGTAGCTCATTTTTTAGATGCTTTAGTAAACACAATACACTTCTCCAGAATGGCCGTTGGCAATATACATTTCCACTATAAGCCTCACAGGGCTCCCTCTTCTCCTTGCCCTGTCCTGCATTTCTGGCGTTTACACTTTATGAGGATGGCTCTTCTGACTGATGCGAAGTGATATCTTTTGTAGTATTGATTTCCAGTGCCCACCTGTTTGGTTGGCTAAAAAAGTGTATGCCCTTTTCTTGAATATATACAGAAAAAAACGCATACAGCCTTTTTGGCCAACTGCAATGTCGGAAATGTTCAGCCCCTTTTCTTGTGCTTAATGGCGAGTCCTTTCTACCTCCTCAAATCCCTTTCCTGCCATTCTCCGTTGCTTGCCAATCCTTTTCTTTGACTTTCCTCAAGACATTTTTCAGTGATAGATATTTTCAACTCTGCAGTTTCGTGAATTTTACTGCCCCTGAGTTCCATTGTTCAACTTGTGTTTATGGGAACTGGCCACAAAGCAGTGGGATTTCCTCAAGCCCTATACTGTTTCCATGGGCAACCCTAGCCTTTGGTCAATTCATCTTCCTGATTGGAAATTAGAGTGACATGTGCCTGTCTGAACACCTAGGACTTGTCTCTCATTGTTCCTCATCCTTCCGCTTCATCCTCTGGACAAATTCCAAACTGTACGCAACAGGATGTTGACAGTGTTGACATCTCCAAGTGGGGAGACTGTTAGTAAAGACGCTGGAGGGGTGAACCCGAGCACCAGGAGATGAGGAGATGAGATGCCTTTTCCAAACTCTTCCCGATCAGACGGTATACCATCCTCTGGATGTGACAGACATGTTTTAGCAGTAGGAAGAGTCCCATTCATGTAAGGAGAACACCAGGGCTTTTTCAAAATCAGTGTCTCCCCGAAACCCAAACTGGGGAGTTTTTTAAGCTACGGCTACACATATGTTCATTAAGGGCCTTGGGAAGTAGGCAGAGTCCAAACTTTAGATGACTGAAGTCTTCAGGGTCAGAAGCACTCACCACCGGCTTCCCTTAGGTTACACTTTAACTGTCATTGATAGATGATGTCAATAAAAATATCTGTTCTTTTTCCGATTATTTCCCCTTATAGGTTATTGCACAATATTGAGTGTAGTTCCCTGTGCTATACAGTAGTTCCTTGTTGATGATCTATTTTATACATAGCAGTGTGTATGTGTTAATTCCAAACTGTTAATTTATCCCTCCTCCCACCTTTCCCCTTTGGTAATAATAAATTATAAGATTTTATACTTCTCAGAAATGGGGGAGCTGAAAGAGAGGTATCATTTTCAATGGAAAAGCATTTAAAACAAGATTGAAGCTTTAACCAAGATTATTAGATGTACATCCTTGGAAAGAAATCACTTCATTTCTCTAATATTGACCTGACAAATAAGACAAACCTTTTCACTGAACTTGCTTATAATAAAGTGATGGAAATATCAAATGGAAGTGTTAGAAACATCTTATTTTACCCGAGCCTTATAAACTGTTCTATGTTAACTACAGTTTGGCTCACACATCTGTTCATTGAAGTTACAATAGTCTCAATTTCTGTTACTGATCCTCCAGAGTGGACCCCAACAAGGGTCCCCCTGCCCAGTGTCATTGGGGCCAACAGATCGAGACTGAGTTTTGTTCCCAAGCAAAGGAAACTTTATATTTTCATCAGAGAATGGAGAGGTGAGAGCATGCACTACCCCGTGGGCTGTGGGCTGGGCTGCTGTGTAGAGATCCTGTCAGAGTCAGTGAGAGGGAGGGGGTGGAGCTCTCAAGGGCCGGGTTGGCTGCAGCTCAGGCTCTATATCTCGGAGTCTGCACTGGGCCCCAGGAGCTGAGGTGTCGACCCAGCCATTCTGCACCAGGAAATCTGGTCTGAAGTGCCGGGTGTGGAACCTCTGCATGCGGGACCCTAGGAGCACGTGAAATTAGACAAAGCACAAAGGATAAAAAAGGTCAGACTTGACTTTATTGCCCACATTCTATTTTTATCTCCCAGGGATTTTTAATGGGCTTTGCTGGGGACAAACCCCTCCTCTGCCTTTTGTCCCGTTCCTCATTCTTGGAGTGCTGAGGGTGCAGACCCTTCTTCTGTAACTGCTGAGTGCTGAGTTGGGAGCCCTCATACCAGGGGACGAGGGTCAGAACTTCTCCCCAGCAGCCTCCAGGTGACGTTGATTGGCCCCAGGACCCCTGCCTCCCTGCTCGTCCGCCTGAGCACCAGCATTGGAAGTGTTATAGATTCTAATGACCTTTAAGGGTCCAGGAAAGAGATGTGCAGAGACGCTGTGGGGGCCGGTTTCACCCCGCCCCACATTTGTTCGGCCACCTTAGGCTGACCGTTTCTGCCAGCCTAGATGCTCTGACCAGTAGTCTGCTCTTTCTTCAATTAGGCCCCTGAATTAACGTAAAAACAGCACCAGGTGTCAGAGCCCTGCCCGCTCAACTCCCAGACAGTCCAGGGTCAGTGGTGATCGAGGACCATGATGGCCACTGAGTCAACAGCCTTTTGAAGTAAACAGGAGTCCAGCCGGTCTTATTGGCCACCATCATCACGGTGTCTGTAGGCTTTTCTATGGTGACAGTGTGATATACGGTTCCCCCGCCAAGATTATTAGCTCCCCTCCGGGTGCAGGAAGTCCTGCAAGCAGTAGTCTACTCCTTCGGGACACACTATTGTTGTTTTATGAGAGAAACTCCAGGTCAAGTGATGTTCACATGAGTCGTCATGGTGCCCTGTTGCCCCCGGTTATCTCTCTGGATGTTGGAGTTGGAGGGCCTCCTCACTCGAGGTCGGTGTGCCCACGGAGCGAACCCTGCAACTTCAGGGCATGGTTGGTGATTAGGATCACCACGTGGGGTCCTTTTCCCTTAGGAGGGAGGTGGCCTTTTGGGCTGCTGATTTCCAGGTTTTTAGATACCGCCAGTATCTTGGCCAGATGTGGCAGTGGGCCAAGCCCCTTGGTGACTGTAGTTTATCCTACCTGGATGGCATTCTTGCGTTGTTCCATTTCAAGTGGTCCCAGTTTTTGCACTAATTCTCCAATGGCGATTCACCTTTCACCGGGAATGGAAAGGTCAAAGGGTTTAGCTCAATTAGGGAGTTCCAGGGCAAGGGTCTGAATTGACTGCTCTTTCCATTCTTGAAAGGCCACTTCTGGATTCTGTTCCAAAGGATCATCATCTTTTCCTTTCAGTGTTTCATATAGAGGCCCAGCTAGTAGACTGTAGTTAGGGATCCAGAAGCAGCAAACCCTGGCCTCCCCAGGAACCCCTAAGCTGTCTTCTAGTTTTAGAAAGGGGTAAGGCTGCAAATGGTTTCTTCCCTTTCCTGGGATGGGCTTCTCTGACCTTGTGTGAGAATGAAGCCCAGGCAGGTCACCGCAGTCTGTGATATTTGAGCTTTTTCTTGGACAACTTCTATCCTTTATTGGCTTGGTAGTTCAGAGGCCTCCTTAGTAGGGCTGGCGATCAGAATGTCGTCTGCATATTGAAGGAGGGTTTCCTTTTCCAGAGGTAGAACTTTTCGGTCTTTAGCTAAGCTTTCCCCAAAGATGGTGTGGGAATTTTTGAACCCTTGGGGCAAGACGGCCCGGAAGTATTGTTTTAGTTGTATGTTGAGTCCTGCCACTCACAAGCCAAAATTTCTTGTGACTCTGGGACTAATGGAATACAAAAGAAGGCATCATTGAAGACTAATACAGAATACCATGTCCTGGTGGTTGGTAGAATGACCAGCAGGGTGTAGGAATCAGGAGTAACTGGAGGTATATCCTCGGTGGCTTCACTGACTGTCCTGACATCCTTTACCAGGTCCCCAGCAGCCCATGGGGCTCTCGTGGTCAGGCCAATCCCAGGATATGAAGCTCTCCTGGGCAGGTACCCCACCCCCAACCCAGCCCACGGGGCTCTCATGGTCAGGCCCCTCCCAGGATACAGAGCTACCCTTGCAGGTACTGTGGCAGGGCTGGGCACACAGGAACCGTGCACATAGCCCTCATTGAAGAGCACCCCCAGCTCACCTGTCGCTCAGAGCTGACACAGAGCACCTCAGAGCAGGACTTGAACTAACAAACAGCAGCTCCGACAGGTCTGTGACCCTGGGCATCACTCTGTGTGGCCTCCCTCCACCTGGTCTTCCAGAGACTTCCACTGCACCCAGGGCACCAGGCCTCTGTCTCCAACCACCACCCACCCCTCCTCTCCCTGACTCCTGGGTTCGTCTCATTAGGAGAGGGTTTTCTTGAAGTTGTCTCCCACTCATGGGCCAGATAAAATGATTAGAAAACAAGCCAAAGCTGCAGCCCCTTGTCTATCCTGACTCTCAGGAGCCCACACCTGTTCCTTGGACCTGGCCCGTTCAGCAAGTTCCATTTTCTGCAACTGTGAGCCCCTGAGGGGTGATGATTGGCTACCTGGGCAGCCTTACCATGCCGGCCAGCCCTCCCCAGGTGTGCCTGGGTTGAGATCAATATAAATACCACTCCAGGCAGCAAAAGCCCCTGCAGCTGTGCCTGACGCCATTTTCTCTGCCCTGTCAGCAGTCTCGGGGCTGGGCTGGTGGGAGGGAGTGAGAGGCCACGGCTTTGTGGGTGGCCCAGTGTGAGTGGGGCTCTGCTGGACTTTCTGCAGCAGTTGCCAGGCTGCCACCTGCTAAAGAAGAGGATGTGTCACCCATACCTGCTGCTGGAATTTCTCCCTGGGCAGAGGTGAGGAAGGAAAAAAGCAGTGGGGGCAGGGACAGGACGGGTATCTCAGGCAGGGAAATGGAAATCTTCCAGAAGAGCACCCAGGGCCAGGACCATCCTGGCTGGCCTGCAGGCACCAAGTCAGCTGGCATGCTGTCACTCGTGTGGCTCCATGGCCCTTCCTCTAGGCTTTCAAGTCCTTGTATATATTCAGGTGTTTTACCTGGGAAGGGTGGGAACAGTTCAGCAGCAACTGGCCTGGGGCTCAGCTCACGTTTACTCACAGATGCCTCGGCACGGTGCCCCAGCTTTGCAATGAGGACGCTTGTTGTGTGGGGGCTGCTGGCTGAATGGGAGACGATTCCCCACCACTGACCAACTTCAGAATTGTTTACAACTGGAGCAAGTGCCCTGATACGGTTTTCCTCTGAGTAACTGGTGGGTTCTGTTTTTTTTTTCTCTTTTTCGTTTTTGGTTCAAGGTAGATTTTATTCCTCTTTTTTGTATTTACAGATATAAGCATGGAAATAATTTATTCATATAAATACATGTATGTGAAGGGAATAATTGTTTTTTCTGTTTTATTTTTTAAATTTTATTTCTTTTTAATTTTGAATTTTATTTTATATTTTTATACAGCAGGTTCTCATTGGTTATCTATTTTATACATATAAATGTTTACATGCCAATCCCAATCTCTCAACTCCTCCCACCACCACCCCTCCAAGAGCTTTCCCCCCTTGTTGTCCATACGATTGTTGTCTACATCTGTTGCTCTATTTATGCCTTGCAAAACGGTTAATCTGTACAGTTTTTCTAGGTTCCACATATATGCATGAATATACAAGATTTGTTTTTCTCTTTCTGACTTACTTCACTCTGTATGACAGTCTCTAGATCCATCGACGTCTCTACAAATGACCCAATTTCATTCCTTTCATGGCTTAGTAATATTCCATTTTATATATGTACCACAGCTTTATGCATTCGTCTGTCTGTGGGCATTTAGGTTGCTTCCATTACCTCGATATTGTAAATAGTGATGCAATGAACATTGCGGTGAATGTCTCTTTTTGATTTATGGTTTTGTCTGAGTATATGTCCAGTCCTGGGATTGCTGTATCATATGGTAATTCTATTATTAGTTTCTTAAGAAACTCCATATTGTTCTCCATAGTGACTGTATCAATTTATATTCCCAACAATAGTGGAAGAGGCTTCCTTTTCTCCACACCCTTTCCAGCATTTGTTGTTTGTAGATTTTCAGATGATGCCCATTCTAACAGGTGTGAGGTGATACCTCATTGTTGAGTCCATTTCGTTGAGCAAGGGGTAGGTCTTGTCTATTACATATTTGGCTTATGGAACGGTATCTGTGCTAATTTCAAACTCTGGTTTTATGCAGCACCCCAACTCACCTTTCCCCTTAAGCAAGCATAAGTTGGTTTTCTAAACTTGAGACCCTGTTCTGTTTTGTAATTCAGTTCATGTGTAGCCAAGTTTACATTCCGTGCATTAGTGATACCTTATGATGTTTCTTTTTCTGTGTGACTTATTTCACTTAGAATCATCATGCCTCAATCCACTCATTATGCTGGTACAGGCCTGGTGACACAGATTTCATTGCTGAGTGGTATTGTGTTGTACATAAGTACCGCAACTTCTTTATCAATTATTTGTTCTCTGGGATATTTAACTTGTACTGTAGAAGAGGCTCCTGTAAACAGAGCCGTTGTAAATTTTGGGGTGGCTGTGTCTTTTTGATTTTAATTTCCCTAAGCTATAGGACCATAAGTGGAAATGCCCTAGACTCTGTTGCTTTGTTTTTCAGATGTATCAGGAAACACCATACACTTCTCCAGAGTGGCTGTTGGCAATGTACATCCCGCCCATCAGCATAACAAGGCTCCTTTTTCCCCATGGCCTGTCTTGCCTTTCTGGATTTTACACTTTTCTCAGATGGCCCTTTAGACCGGGGGGAAGTGACACTTCATAGTAGTTCGGATTTCCATTGCAAGCTTGCTTGGTTTGCCAAAAAGGGCGTATGTGTTTGTTCCTGAATATATTCAGGAACAAACTCATACGCCCTTTGTTGCCAAGTGCATCATTGTCGATGTTCTGCCTCTTTTCCTATGCTTTAAATGCAATTCCAGTCTACCTCCTGAAATCGGTTTCCTGCAATTCTGCCCCGCTTTCAAGTCCTCTTCGCAGCCTTACTTCAATATATTTTTGGACGTTATCTGTCATTTATAACTCTGCAGGTTTGTGAATTACAGGGCCCCTGAGCTCCTTTCTTCAACTCGCTTTCTTGTGAGCTGGCCGCAAACCCGCAAGACTGCTTCAGGCCCTAATCTGCTTCTGGCAGGGCACGCTGAGCCTTTGGTTAATTCCTCTTCCTGGTGGGAAATGAGTGTTAAATATGCCCGTCCAGACACCTACCTCACTCTCAACCCCTTGGTGATGTGGGTCCTCTGGTTTGTGGCCACTTTTGCTGGGTTCCTCACCTTTCGATGATGTGGCCCCACTAGTGTGAGGACACTCCTGCTTGGTTCTCATCCACGTGGTTATGTGGACCCCCTGGTGAGAGTCTGTTCCTGGCTTTGTTCCTCACCCACCTGTGAGGGAGACCCTCTGCTGATAGGTCACCCCTGCATGGCTGGCACACATTGCCTTGGTGAAGTCAGCCGTGTGGTGGCAGTTGGAGCGTGCTGGGAATCTCTTCCCCCCGGTGATGAGGGCCCTCTTGCGTCAGGCCCTAACTGCTGGGCTCACCAACTTTTCTTAGTGAGCCCAGTGATGCTTTGGCACTCCTCTTAGGATCCCATCTCCATGGGGATGTGGGCCTTCTGCTCTGAGGTCCCAACGGCTGGGTTGTTCACATTTTCATGATGTGGGCTCTCTGGTGTTAGTTCACAGAAGCCTGGATCCCATAGCCTCTGTGCTCTTGGCTGCCTGCTGGGAGGTTCCAACTGCTGGATTCCTCACTTTTTTAATTTTTTGGGCCCTCTGTTGTGAGGATCCTCCTGCCTGCCTCACTCCCAGCCCCTTCGTGATGTGTGTCATCTGGTTTGAGGCCACATGTGCTGGGTTCCTCACCTTTTGATGATGTGGGACCAATGGTCTTAGGAGACTCCTGCCTGGTTCACATCCCCTTGGTGATGTGGGTCCTCTGTTGAGAGTCTGATCCTGGCTGGGTTCCTCACCCATCTGTGAGGTAGGCCGTCTGATGTGAGGTCACTCTTGCCTGGCTTGCTCACCTCGCCTTGTGGACATGAGCCCTCTGGTGGCACTTGGAGCCTGCTGGGAGCCTCCTCTCCTCGGTGATGAGGGCCCTCTGGCATCAGGCCCTAACTGCTGGGCTCCCCAACTTTTCTTAGTGAGCCCAGTGTTGCTCAAGCACTCCTCTTAGGTTCCCATCCCCATTGGGAAGTGGGCCTTCTGCTCTGAGGTTCCAACGGCTGGGTTGATCACAATTTCATGATGTGGGCTCTCTGGTGTTAGTTCACTGTGGCCTGGATCCCATAGCCTCTGTGGTCTTGGCTGCCTGCTGGGAGGTTCCAACTGCTCGATTCCTCAACTTTTGTATTCTATGGGTCCTGTGTTGTGATGCTCCTCCTGCCTGCCTCACTCGCAACCCCTTCGTGATGTGGGTCTTCTGGTTTGAGGCCACATGTGCTGGGTTAGGCAACTTTCAATGATGTGGCCCCACTGGTGTGAGGACACTCCTGCCTGGTTCCCATCCCCTTGGTGATGTGGGCCTTCTGGTGACAGTCTTATCCTGGCTGGGTTCCTCACTCTTCTGTGAGGTAGGCCCTCTGCTGTGAGGTCAATCCTGCCTGGCTGGTGCATGCCACCTTGTAGACGTGGGCCCTCTGTTGGCAGTTGGAACCTGCTGGGAGTCTCCTCCCCTCAGTTATGAGGGCCCCCTGGCATCAGGCCCTAACTGCTGGGCTCCTAACATTTTCTGATATGTGCTAAGTGGTGCAAAGCCACTCCTGCCAGGTTCCCATCCCAATGGGGATGTGGGCCTTCTGTTCTGAGGTCCCAACAGCTGGGCTGCTCACAGGTTCATGATGTGGGCCCTCTGCTGTGAGTTCACTGCGGCCTGGATCCCATAGCCTCGGTGCTCTGGGCCACTTGCTGGGAGGTTCCAACTGCTGGATTCCTCAACTTTTATATTCTATGGACCCTGTGTTGTGAGGCCAGTCCTGCCAGCCTCATTCCGAACCCCTTGGTGATGTGGTTCCTCTGGTTTGAGGACACATGTGCTGGGATCCTCACCTTTCGATGATGTTGTCTCACTGGTGTGGGGACACTCCTGCCTGGTTCCCATCCCCTTGGTGATGTGGGCCCTCTGGTGAGAGTCTGATCCTGGCTGTGTTCCTCACTCTTCTGTGAGGTGGGCCCTCTGCTGTGAGGTCACTCCTGCCAGGCTGGCACACATCACCTTGGTGATGTTGGCCCTCTGGTGGCAGCTGGAGCCTGCTGGGAGCCTCCTCCTCTCGGTGATGAGTGCCCTCTAGCGTCAGGCCCTAACTTCTGAGCACCCCACGTTTTCTGATGTGAGCCCAGTGATGCCAGGACACTCCTGTCATGTTCCCATCACCATGGGGATATGGGCCTTCTGCTCTGAGGTCCCAATGTCTGGGTTGCTCACAGTTTCATGATGTGGGCTGTCTGGTGTTAGTTCACTCTGGCCTGGTTCCTCTAGCCTCTGTGCTCTGGGCCGCCTGCTGGGAGGTTCCAACTGCTGGATTCCTCACCTTTCTTATTTTTGGGCCCTCTGTTATGAGGCTCCTCCTGCCTGCCTCACTCCCAGCCCCTTGGTGATGGGTGTCCTATGGTTTGAAGCCACATGTTCTGGGTTCCTCACCTTTAGATGATGTGGCCCTACTCATGTGAGGACACTCCTGCCTGGTTCCAATCCATTTGGTGATGTGGGCCCTCTGGTGCGAGTCTGATCCTGACTGGGTTCGTCACACTTCTCTGAGGTGGGCCCTCTGCTGTGAGGTCATTCGTGCCTGGTTGGCACACATCGCCTTGGCGACGTCAGCCCTCTGGTGGCAGTTGGAGCCTGCTGGGAGCCTCCTTCCCTTGGTGATGAGGGTCCTCTGGCGTCAGGCCCTAACTGCTGGTCGCTCAAAATTTTCTGATACGTTCTCAGTGGTGCGAGGACACTCCTACCAGAATTCCATCCCCATGGGGATGTGGGCCTCCTGCTCTGAGGTCCCAATGGCTGGGTTGCTCAGTTTCATGACATGGGCCCTCTTCTGTGAGTTCACTGTGGCCTGGATCCCATAGCCTCGGTGCTCTGGGCCGCCTGCTGGGAGGTTCCAACTGCTGGATTCCTCACTTTTTTATTCTATGTGCCCAGTGTTGTGAGGCTACTCCTGCCTGCCTCACTCCGAGGTCCTTGGTGATGTGGGTCCTCTGGTTTGAGGACACATGTGCTGAGTACCTCAGCTTTCGATGATGTGGCCCCACTGATGTGAAGACACTCCTGCCTGGTTCCCATCCCCTTGGTGATGTGGGCCCTCTGGTGAGAGTCTGATGTTGGCTGGGTTTCTCACCCTTCTGTGAGGTGGGACCTCTGCTGTGAGGTAACTCCTGCCTGGCATGCTCACGTTGCCTTGGCAATGTGAGCCCTCAGGTGGCAGTTGGAGCCTGCTGGGAATCTCCTCCCCTCAGTTATGAGAGCTCTGGATAAAACACATATGCCCTTTTTTGCCAAGTGCATTATTTTCCAAGTTCTGTCTCTTTTCCTATGCTTTAAGAGCTACTCCCGTGTACGTTCTGAAATCAGTTTCCAGCAATTCTGCCCCGCATTCAAGTCCTCTTCGCAGCCTTACTTCAGTATAATTTTGGATGATAGCTGTCATTTATAACTCCGCAGGTTTCTGAATTACAGTGCCCCTGAGCTCCTTTCTTCAACTCGCTTTCTTGTGAGCTGGCCGCAACACCGCAGGATCTCCTCAGGCCCTAATCTAGTTCCAGCATGGCACGCGGAGCCTTTGGTTCATTTGTCTTCCTGGTGAAAATGAGAGTTAAATTTGCCCGTCCAGACACCTACAGATAGTCTCCCATTGTTTCTCCTTATTCCTGTTCATCTTCCGAATAAATTGCAAACTGGGCCAAACAGGAGGTTAAAGGCACTGACTCTCCAAGTGGGGAGAGTGTTAGTAAAGCGTCTGGAATGTTGCACCCGAGTACCAGGGGACGAAAACTGAGACACATTTGAACACGTTTCCCGATCACACGGTGGATCATACTCTGGGTTCCACATGCATGTTTTAGCTGAAGGAAGAATCCCTTAAACCTGGAGAGTTGAGACCCATGGAATGGGTACCATGCAATATGACTTCAAAGGGTCTGCATTTGCTCACCGAACCTCACCAATCCTATCACTGCTGCGTTTATGCCACTGTACACACGCTTGATTCTCTTTCGGAGACATATAAATCCATAGGTTTTAAGATTCTTACTAGTCAGGTATATTCTTAGGCGTTTAATATGGGGTGTTGAGTCCACTTCGTTGAGCAAGGAGTAGCTCTTGTCTATTACATATTTGGCTTACGGAATGGTATCTGTGCTAATTTCAATCTCTGGTTTTATGCAGCACCCCAACTCACCTTTCCCCTTAAGCAAGCATAAGTTGGTTTTCTACATTTGACACCCTGTTCTGTTTTGTAATTCAGTTCCTGTGTAGCCAAGTTTACATTCCGTGCATTAGTGATACCTTATGATGTTTCTTTTTCTGTGTGACTTATTTCACTTAGAATCATCGTACCTGAATCCACTCATTATGCTGCTACGGGCCTGATGACATAGATTTCATTGCTGAGTGATATTGCATTGTACGTAAGTACCACAACTTCTTTATCCATTTTTCGGTTTCTGTGATATTGAACTTGTACAGTAAACGAGGTTCTTGTAAACAGAGCCGGCCCAAACTTTGGGGTGGCTGTGTCTTTTTGATTTTAATTTCCCTAAGCTATAGGACCATAAGTGGAAGTGCCCTAGGCTCTGTTGCTTTGTTTTTTCGATGTTTCAGGAAACACCATACACTTCTCCAGAGTGGCTGCTGGCAATTTACATCCCACCCATCAGCATAACAAGGCTCCCAGTTCTCCATGGCCTGTCCTGCCTTTCTGGATTTTACACTTTTTTCGGATGGCCCTTTTGACCGGGGGGCAGTGAGACTTCATTGTAGTGCAGATTTCCTTTGCAAGCTTGCTTGGTTGGCCAAAAAGGGCGTATGCGTTTTTTCCTGAATATATTCAGGAAAAAACGCATACGCCCTTTTTGGCCAAGTGCATCATTGTCGACGTTCTGAGTGTTTTCATATGTTTTCAGTGCAATTCCTGTCTACCTCCTGAAATCGGTTTCCTGCAGTTCTGCCTTGCTCTCAGTGCCTCTTCATAGCCTTACCTCAATATACTTTTGGAAAATAGTTGGCCTTTATAACGCTGCAGGTTTTTGAATTGCAGTGGCCCTTAGCTCCATTTTTCAGCTCTTATTTTTGTGATCTTGCCTCATATCCACAGGATTTCTTCAGGACCTATTCTTCTTCTGGGACGCCTTGCTCTGCCTTTGGTTAATTCTTCCTCCTGATGTGAAATTAGAGTGACATGTGCCCATTGAAACCGCTACAGCTATTTTCTCACTGGTTCCCCCTATTCCCATTCATCCTCCGCACTAACTGCAGACTGTGCGATACCGGAACTTCAAGGCATTGACTCTCCATGTGGAGATGTTGTTAGTAAAGTGGCTGGAATGTTGATCCGGAGCCCCAGGAGAGGAAAATGAGGTGCATTTTAGAAACCTTTCCCGATCATATGGTATACCATCCGCTGGATTTCCCATGCATGGTTTAGCTGTAGGAAGATTCCCTTCAACTTGGAGTGTTGGGACCCTTGGAATAAGTAGCATGAAGTATTGCATTAAACTTTCGGCAGTTGCTCACCAAAGCTCTCCAATCCTTTCAGCCCCAAGTGTCCAGCCTTATGTCTTATCCAGCTGTGGGTTTATATGTGGTCATTCCAGGTTGCATCACAGCCCCTGAGCGAATTTTGTAAGAATTTTTCTCTCTTTCATTGTTTCTGCGTTTTGGTTTTAAAATTTATTTCTATAATGGGGTTTAGCTCATTTTCACTGCTGTGTTTGTGCCGCTCTGCGCACACTTGATTCCCTTATGGAGATATATCAATACATGGGTTTTAAGATTCTTATTACTCAGATATATTTCTCTGTGGTGTATAGGGTGTGTTGAGGCCAGTTCATTGAGCGAGGTGTAGATCTTGTCTGATACCTATTTGGTTTATTGAACGGTATCTGTGCTAATTTCAAACTCTGGTTTTATGCATCACCCCACCTCTCCTTTCCCCTTAAGCTGACATAAGTGTGTTTTCTAAATGTGAGACACTGTTCTGTTTTGTAATTAATTTTTTGTGCAGCCATATTTATCCTCCCTCTATAAGTGATATCTTATGATATGTTTCTTTTTCTGTTTGACTTATTTCAAGTAGTATTATCGGACCTCAATCCACTCTTTATCCTTCTACTAGCCTTATTACATTGATTTCATGGTGAAGAGATATTCCATTGTACATAAGTACCACATTTTCTTTATCCATTGTTCTCTTTCCTGGGATATTTAAGGTGTACTGAAGTTGAGGTTCTTGTAAACAGAGTAGCCCTAAACTGTGGTGTGCTTGTGTCTTGTTGATTTTTAGACTTCCCTAGATATACTCCCGTGATTGGAAGTGCCCTATGCTCTGTCGCTCTGTTTTTTAGATGATTTAGGAACCACCATACACTTCTCCAGAGTGGCTCTCGGCAGTTCACACACTGTCCATCAGCGTATAAAGGCTCCCTGTTCTCCATGGCCTGTCCTGCATTTCTGGTTTTTACAATTTTTTCGGATGGCCCTTTTGACCGGTGGGAAATGAGACTTCTTTGTTGTGCACATTTGCATTGCTTGCTTGCTTGCTTGCCCATAAAGTGCGTATGCGTTTTTTCCTGGATATATTCAGGAAAAAACGCATACTCCCTTTTGGGCCAACTGCATCATTGTCGAAATTCTGCCGCTTTTCATGTGCTTTAAAGGCGAGTCCAATCTATCTCTTGAAATCTGTTTCTTGCAATTCTGTCTTGCATTCAGATCCTCTTCTTTGCCTTACCTCAACATATTTTTGGACGTTAGTTTTCATTTATAACTCTGCAGGTTTGTGAATTGCAGTGACCCTGAGCTCCATTTTTTAAGTTGCTCTTTTGTGAGCTGGCCTCAAAACCGCAGGATTGCTTCAGGCCCTATTTTGGCTCCGGCGAGGCGGGCTGAGCCTTTTTTTAATTCTTATTCTTAATGGGAAATTAGAGTGACATGTGCCCGTCCAAACCCCTACAACTATTCTCTCATTGTTTCCCCCTGTTCCCGTTCATCCTCCTCACAATTTGCAAAATGTGTGAAACAGAAGTTTAAATGTGCTGATTCTCTAAGTGGGGAGATTCTAAGTAACGTGGCTGGAATGATGAACAGGAGCACCAGGAGAGGATAAATGAGGTGCATTTTAGACACATCTCCCGATCACATGGTGTACAGTCCTCTGGGTTTTCCATGCATGTTTTAGCTGTAGGAAGATTCCTTGAACCTGCAGATTTGGGACCCATTGAATGGGTACCAGGTAGTATTACTTTAAAGGGTGTGCATTTCCTCACCCAACCTCACATTTCTCTTAGCGCGAACAGTTTCCAGCCTTATGTCTCATCCTGCTGTGGGTCTAGATGTGTTCAATCCATGTTGCATCACCGTCCCTGAGGAAAAGTTGTAAGAGGTTTTCTCTGTCTCTCTGTCGTTTATTTTTTTCAATTTATTACTATATTGGTTACAGCTGATTTTCAAAGCTCTGTTTCTTGCTGCTGTACATCCACTTGATTCACGTACAGAGAGACATCAATAAATTCTTTTTCAGATTCTTACCAGTCATAGATATTCTTTTCCGGTGACTTGAGTGTGCTGAGTGCAGTTCTTTTAGCTACCGTGTAGGCCTTGTTGATTATCAGTTTGGTATTTGGAATGGTATCTTTGCTAATCTCAACCTCCTGGATGATGCCTCACCCCTCCCCACCTTTCCCGTTTAGCAGCCTTACGCGTGTTTTCTACATATTTGACTATGTTTTTGTTTTGTAATTTATTTCATGTGTAGCCATTTTGGATTCCACCTTTAAGTGATATCTTATGATATGTGTCTTTTTCTTTTTGAATTATGTCACTTAGAATGATCATACGTAACTCCTCCGGAGTTGTTACAACTGGCCATATTTCATTGATTTCCAGGCTGAGTAATATTCCACTCTACATAAGTACCACATCTCTATCCATTTTTTCCCTCCAGAGACATTTAAGTTATATCCTAGTCGAGGATCTTTTAAACAGAGAGGCAGTAAACATTGGGGTGCCTGTGTCCTCTCGATTTTTGTTTTTCCCAAGATATACGCCCATGAGTGCAAGTGCCCTATGCTCTGTAGCTCATTTTTTAGATGCTTTAGTAAACACAATACACTTCTCCAGAATGGCCGTTGGCAATATACATTTCCACTATAAGCCTCACAGGGCTCCCTCTTCTCCTTGCCCTGTCCTGCATTTCTGGCGTTTACACTTTATGAGGATGGCTCTTCTGACTGATGCGAAGTGATATCTTTTGTAGTATTGATTTCCAGTGCCCACCTGTTTGGTTGGCTAAAAAAGTGTATGCCCTTTTCTTGAATATATACAGAAAAAAACGCATACAGCCTTTTTGGCCAACTGCAATGTCGGAAATGTTCAGCCCCTTTTCTTGTGCTTAATGGCGAGTCCTTTCTACCTCCTCAAATCCCTTTCCTGCCATTCTCCCTTGCTTGCCAATCCTTTTCTCTGACTTTCCTCAAGACATTTTTCAGTGATAGATATTTTCAACTCTGCAGTTTCGTGAATTTTACTGCCCCTGAGTTCCATTGTTCAACTTGTGTTTATGGGAACTGGCCACAAAGCAGTGGGATTTCCTCAAGCCCTATACTGTTTCCATGGGCAACCCTAGCCTTTGGTCAATTCATCTTCCTGATTGGAAATTAGAGTGACATGTGCCTGTCTGAACACCTAGGACTTGTCTCTCATTGTTCCTCATCCTTCCGCTTCATCCTCTGGACAAATTCCAAACTGTACGCAACAGGATGTTGACAGTGTTGACATCTCCAAGTGGGGAGACTGTTAGTAAAGACGCTGGAGGGGTGAACCCGAGCACCAGGAGATGAGGAGATGAGATGCCTTTTCCAAACTCTTCCCGATCAGACGGTATACCATCCTCTGGATGTGACAGACATGTTTTAGCAGTAGGAAGAGTCCCATTCATGTAAGAACACCAGGGCTTTTTCAAAATCAGTGTCTCCCCGAAACCCAAACTGGGGAGTTTTTTAAGCTACGGCTACACATATGTTCATTAAGGGCCTTGGGAAGTAGGCAGAGTCCAAACTTTAGATGACTGAAGTCTTCAGGGTCAGAAGCACTCACCACCGGCTTCCCTTAGGTTACACTTTAACTGTCATTGATAGATGATGTCAATAAAAATATCTGTTCTTTTTCCGATTATTTCCCCTTATAGGTTATTGCACAATATTGAGTGTAGTTCCCTGTGCTATACAGTAGTTCCTTGTTGATGATCTATTTTATACATAGCAGTGTGTATGTGTTAATTCCAAACTGTTAATTTATCCCTCCTCCCACCTTTCCCCTTTGGTAATAATAAATTATAAGATTTTATACTTCTCAGAAATGGGGGAGCTGAAAGAGAGGTATCATTTTCAATGGAAAAGCATTTAAAACAAGATTGAAGCTTTAACCAAGATTATTAGATGTACATCCTTGGAAAGAAATCACTTCATTTCTCTAATATTGACCTGACAAATAAGACAAACCTTTTCACTGAACTTGCTTATAATAAAGTGATGGAAATATCAAATGGAAGTGTTAGAAACATCTTATTTTACCCGAGCCTTATAAACTGTTCTATGTTAACTACAGTTTGGCTCACACATCTGTTCATTGAAGTTACAATAGTCTCAATTTCTGTTACTGATCCTCCAGAGTGGACCCCAACAAGGGTCCCCCTGCCCAGTGTCATTGGGGCCAACAGATCGAGACTGAGTTTTGTTCCCAAGCAAAGGAAACTTTATATTTTCATCAGAGAATGGAGAGGTGAGAGCATGCACTACCCCGTGGGCTGTGGGCTGGGCTGCTGTGTAGAGATCCTGTCAGAGTCAGTGAGAGGGAGGGGGTGGAGCTCTCAAGGGCCGGGTTGGCTGCAGCTCAGGCTCTATATCTCGGAGTCTGCACTGGGCCCCAGGAGCTGAGGTGTCGACCCAGCCATTCTGCACCAGGAAATCTGGTCTGAAGTGCCGGGTGTGGAACCTCTGCATGCGGGACCCTAGGAGCACGTGAAATTAGACAAAGCACAAAGGATAAAAAAGGTCAGACTTGACTTTATTGCCCACATTCTATTTTTATCTCCCAGGGATTTTTAATGGGCTTTGCTGGGGACAAACCCCTCCTCTGCCTTTTGTCCCGTTCCTCATTCTTGGAGTGCTGAGGGTGCAGACCCTTCTTCTGTAACTGCTGAGTGCTGAGTTGGGAGCCCTCATACCAGGGGACGAGGGTCAGAACTTCTCCCCAGCAGCCTCCAGGTGACGTTGATTGGCCCCAGGACCCCTGCCTCCCTGCTCGTCCGCCTGAGCACCAGCATTGGAAGTGTTATAGATTCTAATGACCTTTAAGGGTCCAGGAAAGAGATGTGCAGAGACGCTGTGGGGGCCGGTTTCACCCCGCCCCACATTTGTTCGGCCACCTTAGGCTGACCGTTTCTGCCAGCCTAGATGCTCTGACCAGTAGTCTGCTCTTTCTTCAATTAGGCCCCTGAATTAACGTAAAAACAGCACCAGGTGTCAGAGCCCTGCCCGCTCAACTCCCAGACAGTCCAGGGTCAGTGGTGATCGAGGACCATGATGGCCACTGAGTCAACAGCCTTTTGAAGTAAACAGGAGTCCAGCCGGTCTTATTGGCCACCATCATCACGGTGTCTGTAGGCTTTTCTATGGTGACAGTGTGATATACGGTTCCCCCGCCAAGATTATTAGCTCCCCTCCGGGTGCAGGAAGTCCTGCAAGCAGTAGTCTACTCCTTCGGGACACACTATTGTTGTTTTATGAGAGAAACTCCAGGTCAAGTGATGTTCACATGAGTCGTCATGGTGCCCTGTTGCCCCCGGTTATCTCTCTGGATGTTGGAGTTGGAGGGCCTCCTCACTCGAGGTCGGTGTGCCCACGGAGCGAACCCTGCAACTTCAGGGCATGGTTGGTGATTAGGATCACCACGTGGGGTCCTTTTCCCTTAGGAGGGAGGTGGCCTTTTGGGCTGCTGATTTCCAGGTTTTTAGATACCGCCAGTATCTTGGCCAGATGTGGCAGTGGGCCAAGCCCCTTGGTGACTGTAGTTTATCCTACCTGGATGGCATTCTTGCGTTGTTCCATTTCAAGTGGTCCCAGTTTTTGCACTAATTCTCCAATGGCGATTCACCTTTCACCGGGAATGGAAAGGTCAAAGGGTTTAGCTCAATTAGGGAGTTCCAGGGCAAGGGTCTGAATTGACTGCTCTTTCCATTCTTGAAAGGCCACTTCTGGATTCTGTTCCAAAGGATCATCATCTTTTCCTTTCAGTGTTTCATATAGAGGCCCAGCTAGTAGACTGTAGTTAGGGATCCAGAAGCAGCAAACCCTGGCCTCCCCAGGAACCCCTAAGCTGTCTTCTAGTTTTAGAAAGGGGTAAGGCTGCAAATGGTTTCTTCCCTTTCCTGGGATGGGCTTCTCTGACCTTGTGTGAGAATGAAGCCCAGGCAGGTCACCGCAGTCTGTGATATTTGAGCTTTTTCTTGGACAACTTCTATCCTTTATTGGCTTGGTAGTTCAGAGGCCTCCTTAGTAGGGCTGGCGATCAGAATGTCGTCTGCATATTGAAGGAGGGTTTCCTTTTCCAGAGGTAGAACTTTTCGGTCTTTAGCTAAGCTTTCCCCAAAGATGGTGTGGGAATTTTTGAACCCTTGGGGCAAGACGGCCCGGAAGTATTGTTTTAGTTGTATGTTGAGTCCTGCCACTCACAAGCCAAAATTTCTTGTGACTCTGGGACTAATGGAATACAAAAGAAGGCATCATTGAAGACTAATACAGAATACCATGTCCTGGTGGTTGGTAGAATGACCAGCAGGGTGTAGGAATCAGGAGTAACTGGAGGTATATCCTCGGTGGCTTCACTGACTGTCCTGACATCCTTTACCAGGTCCCCAGCAGCCCATGGGGCTCTCGTGGTCAGGCCAATCCCAGGATATGAAGCTCTCCTGGGCAGGTACCCCACCCCCAACCCAGCCCACGGGGCTCTCATGGTCAGGCCCCTCCCAGGATACAGAGCTACCCTTGCAGGTACTGTGGCAGGGCTGGGCACACAGGAACCGTGCACATAGCCCTCATTGAAGAGCACCCCCAGCTCACCTGTCGCTCAGAGCTGACACAGAGCACCTCAGAGCAGGACTTGAACTAACAAACAGCAGCTCCGACAGGTCTGTGACCCTGGGCATCACTCTGTGTGGCCTCCCTCCACCTGGTCTTCCAGAGACTTCCACTGCACCCAGGGCACCAGGCCTCTGTCTCCAACCACCACCCACCCCTCCTCTCCCTGACTCCTGGGTTCGTCTCATTAGGAGAGGGTTTTCTTGAAGTTGTCTCCCACTCATGGGCCAGATAAAATGATTAGAAAACAAGCCAAAGCTGCAGCCCCTTGTCTATCCTGACTCTCAGGAGCCCACACCTGTTCCTTGGACCTGGCCCGTTCAGCAAGTTCCATTTTCTGCAACTGTGAGCCCCTGAGGGGTGATGATTGGCTACCTGGGCAGCCTTACCATGCCGGCCAGCCCTCCCCAGGTGTGCCTGGGTTGAGATCAATATAAATACCACTCCAGGCAGCAAAAGCCCCTGCAGCTGTGCCTGACGCCATTTTCTCTGCCCTGTCAGCAGTCTCGGGGCTGGGCTGGTGGGAGGGAGTGAGAGGCCACGGCTTTGTGGGTGGCCCAGTGTGAGTGGGGCTCTGCTGGACTTTCTGCAGCAGTTGCCAGGCTGCCACCTGCTAAAGAAGAGGATGTGTCACCCATACCTGCTGCTGGAATTTCTCCCTGGGCAGAGGTGAGGAAGGAAAAAAGCAGTGGGGGCAGGGACAGGACGGGTATCTCAGGCAGGGAAATGGAAATCTTCCAGAAGAGCACCCAGGGCCAGGACCATCCTGGCTGGCCTGCAGGCACCAAGTCAGCTGGCATGCTGTCACTCGTGTGGCTCCATGGCCCTTCCTCTAGGCTTTCAAGTCCTTGTATATATTCAGGTGTTTTACCTGGGAAGGGTGGGAACAGTTCAGCAGCAACTGGCCTGGGGCTCAGCTCACGTTTACTCACAGATGCCTCGGCACGGTGCCCCAGCTTTGCAATGAGGACGCTTGTTGTGTGGGGGCTGCTGGCTGAATGGGAGACGATTCCCCACCACTGACCAACTTCAGAATTGTTTACAACTGGAGCAAGTGCCCTGATACGGTTTTCCTCTGAGTAACTGGTGGGTTCTGTTTTTTTTTTCTCTTTTTCGTTTTTGGTTCAAGGTAGATTTTATTCCTCTTTTTTGTATTTACAGATATAAGCATGGAAATAATTTATTCATATAAATACATGTATGTGAAGGGAATAATTGTTTTTTCTGTTTTATTTTTTAAATTTTATTTCTTTTTAATTTTGAATTTTATTTTATATTTTTATACAGCAGGTTCTCATTGGTTATCTATTTTATACATATAAATGTTTACATGCCAATCCCAATCTCTCAACTCCTCCCACCACCACCCCTCCAAGAGCTTTCCCCCCTTGTTGTCCATACGATTGTTGTCTACATCTGTTGCTCTATTTATGCCTTGCAAAACGGTTAATCTGTACAGTTTTTCTAGGTTCCACATATATGCATGAATATACAAGATTTGTTTTTCTCTTTCTGACTTACTTCACTCTGTATGACAGTCTCTAGATCCATCGACGTCTCTACAAATGACCCAATTTCATTCCTTTCATGGCTTAGTAATATTCCATTTTATATATGTACCACAGCTTTATGCATTCGTCTGTCTGTGGGCATTTAGGTTGCTTCCATTACCTCGATATTGTAAATAGTGATGCAATGAACATTGCGGTGAATGTCTCTTTTTGATTTATGGTTTTGTCTGAGTATATGTCCAGTCCTGGGATTGCTGTATCATATGGTAATTCTATTATTAGTTTCTTAAGAAACTCCATATTGTTCTCCATAGTGACTGTATCAATTTATATTCCCAACAATAGTGGAAGAGGCTTCCTTTTCTCCACACCCTTTCCAGCATTTGTTGTTTGTAGATTTTCAGATGATGCCCATTCTAACAGGTGTGAGGTGATACCTCATTGTTGAGTCCATTTCGTTGAGCAAGGGGTAGGTCTTGTCTATTACATATTTGGCTTATGGAACGGTATCTGTGCTAATTTCAAACTCTGGTTTTATGCAGCACCCCAACTCACCTTTCCCCTTAAGCAAGCATAAGTTGGTTTTCTAAACTTGAGACCCTGTTCTGTTTTGTAATTCAGTTCATGTGTAGCCAAGTTTACATTCCGTGCATTAGTGATACCTTATGATGTTTCTTTTTCTGTGTGACTTATTTCACTTAGAATCATCATGCCTCAATCCACTCATTATGCTGGTACAGGCCTGGTGACACAGATTTCATTGCTGAGTGGTATTCTGTTGTACATAAGTACCGCAACTTCTTTATCAATTATTTGTTCTCTGGGATATTTAACTTGTACTGTAGAAGAGGCTCCTGTAAACAGAGCCGTTGTAAATTTTGGGGTGGCTGTGTCTTTTTGATTTTAATTTCCCTAAGCTATAGGACCATAAGTGGAAATGCCCTAGACTCTGTTGCTTTGTTTTTCAGATGTATCAGGAAACACCATACACTTCTCCAGAGTGGCTGTTGGCAATGTACATCCCGCCCATCAGCATAACAAGGCTCCTTTTTCCCCATGGCCTGTCTTGCCTTTCTGGATTTTACACTTTTCTCAGATGGCCCTTTAGACCGGGGGGAAGTGACACTTCATAGTAGTTCGGATTTCCATTGCAAGCTTGCTTGGTTTGCCAAAAAGGGCGTATGTGTTTGTTCCTGAATATATTCAGGAACAAACTCATACGCCCTTTGTTGCCAAGTGCATCATTGTCGATGTTCTGCCTCTTTTCCTATGCTTTAAATGCAATTCCAGTCTACCTCCTGAAATCGGTTTCCTGCAATTCTGCCCCGCTTTCAAGTCCTCTTCGCAGCCTTACTTCAATATATTTTTGGACGTTATCTGTCATTTATAACTCTGCAGGTTTGTGAATTACAGGGCCCCTGAGCTCCTTTCTTCAACTCGCTTTCTTGTGAGCTGGCCGCAAACCCGCAAGACTGCTTCAGGCCCTAATCTGCTTCTGGCAGGGCACGCTGAGCCTTTGGTTAATTCCTCTTCCTGGTGGGAAATGAGTGTTAAATATGCCCGTCCAGACACCTACCTCACTCTCAACCCCTTGGTGATGTGGGTCCTCTGGTTTGTGGCCACTTTTGCTGGGTTCCTCACCTTTCGATGATGTGGCCCCACTAGTGTGAGGACACTCCTGCTTGGTTCTCATCCACGTGGTTATGTGGACCCCCTGGTGAGAGTCTGTTCCTGGCTTTGTTCCTCACCCACCTGTGAGGGAGACCCTCTGCTGATAGGTCACCCCTGCATGGCTGGCACACATTGCCTTGGTGAAGTCAGCCGTGTGGTGGCAGTTGGAGCGTGCTGGGAATCTCTTCCCCCCGGTGATGAGGGCCCTCTTGCGTCAGGCCCTAACTGCTGGGCTCACCAACTTTTCTTAGTGAGCCCAGTGATGCTTTGGCACTCCTCTTAGGATCCCATCTCCATGGGGATGTGGGCCTTCTGCTCTGAGGTCCCAACGGCTGGGTTGTTCACATTTTCATGATGTGGGCTCTCTGGTGTTAGTTCACAGAAGCCTGGATCCCATAGCCTCTGTGCTCTTGGCTGCCTGCTGGGAGGTTCCAACTGCTGGATTCCTCACTTTTTTAATTTTTTGGGCCCTCTGTTGTGAGGATCCTCCTGCCTGCCTCACTCCCAGCCCCTTCGTGATGTGTGTCGTCTGGTTTGAGGCCACATGTGCTGGGTTCCTCACCTTTTGATGATGTGGGACCAATGGTCTTAGGAGACTCCTGCCTGGTTCACATCCCCTTGGTGATGTGGGTCCTCTGTTGAGAGTCTGATCCTGGCTGGGTTCCTCACCCATCTGTGAGGTAGGCCGTCTGATGTGAGGTCACTCTTGCCTGGCTTGCTCACCTCGCCTTGTGGACATGAGCCCTCTGGTGGCACTTGGAGCCTGCTGGGAGCCTCCTCTGCTCGGTGATGAGGGCCCTCTGGCATCAGGCCCTAACTGCTGGGCTCCCCAACTTTTCTTAGTGAGCCCAGTGTTGCTCAAGCACTCCTCTTAGGTTCCCATCCCCATGGGGATGTGGGCCTTCTGCTCTGAGGTTCCAACGGCTGGGTTGATCACAATTTCATGATGTGGGCTCTCTGGTGTTAGTTCACTGTGGCCTGGATCCCATAGCCTCTGTGGTCTTGGCTGCCTGCTGGGAGGTTCCAACTGCTCGATTCCTCAACTTTTGTATTCTATGGGTCCTGTGTTGTGATGCTCCTCCTGCCTGCCTCACTCGCAACCCCTTCGTGATGTGGGTCTTCTGGTTTGAGGCCACATGTGCTGGGTTAGGCAACTTTCAATGATGTGGCCCCACTGGTGTGAGGACACTCCTGCCTGGTTCCCATCCCCTTGGTGATGTGGGCCTTCTGGTGACAGTCTTATCCTGGCTGGGTTCCTCACTCTTCTGTGAGGTAGGCCCTCTGCTGTGAGGTCAATCCTGCCTGACTTGCACACATCACCTTGGCGACGTGGGCCCTCTGTTGGCACATGGAACCTGCTGGGAGCCTCCTGCCCTCGGTGATGACGGCCCTCTAGCATCAGGTTCTAACTGCTGGGCTCCCCACGTTTTCTGATGTGAGCCCAGTGATGCCAGGACACTCCTGTCAGGTTCCCATCCCCATGGGGATGTGGGCTTTCTGCTCTGAGGTCCCAATGCCTGGGTTGCTCACAGTTTCATGATGTGGGCTCTCTGGTGTTAGTTAACTCCTGCCTGCATCCCATAGCTTCTGTGCTCTCGGCCGCCTGCTGGGAGGTTCCAAATGCTGGATTCCTCACTTTTTTTATTCTTTGGGCCCTCTGTTTTTAGGCTACTCCTACCTGCCTCACTCCCATCCCCTTTGTGATGTATGTCCTCTGATATGAGGCCACATGTGCTGGGTTCCTCACCTTTCGATGATGTGGCCCCACTGGTGGGAGGACAGTCCTGACTGGTTCCCATCCCCTTGGTGTTGTGGGCCCTCTGGTGAGAGTCTCATCCTGCCTCGGTTCCTCACCCTTCTGTGAGATAGGCCCTCTGCTGTGAGGTCACTACTGCCTGGCTGGTGCATGCCACCTTGTAGACGTGGGCCCTCTGTTGGCAGTTGGAACCTGCTGGGAGTCTCCTCCCCTCAGTTATGAGGGCCCCCTGGCATCAGGCCCTAACTGCTGGGCTCCTAACATTTTCTGATATGTGCTAAGTGGTGCAAAGCCACTCCTGCCAGGTTCCCATCCCAATGGGGATGTGGGCCTTCTGTTCTGAGGTCCCAACAGCTGGGCTGCTCACAGGTTCATGATGTGGGCCCTCTGCTGTGAGTTCACTGCGGCCTGGATCCCATAGCCTCGGTGCTCTGGGCCACTTGCTGGGAGGTTCCAACTGCTGGATTCCTCAACTTTTATATTCTATGGACCCTGTGTTGTGAGGCCAGTCCTGCCAGCCTCATTCCGAACCCCTTGGTGATGTGGTTCCTCTGGTTTGAGGACACATGTGCTGGGATCCTCACCTTTCGATGATGTTGTCTCACTGGTGTGGGGACACTCCTGCCTGGTTCCCATCCCCTTGGTGATGTGGGCCCTCTGGTGAGAGTCTGATCCTGGCTGTGTTCCTCACCCTTCTGTGAGGTGGGCCCTCTGCTGTGAGGTCACTCCTGCCAGGCTGGCACACATCACCTTGGTGATGTTGGCCCTCTGGTGGCAGCTGGAGCCTGCTGGGAGCCTCCTCCTCTCGGTGATGAGTGCCCTCTAGCGTCAGGCCCTAACTTCTGAGCACCCCACGTTTTCTGATGTGAGCCCAGTGATGCCAGGACACTCCTGTCATGTTCCCATCACCATGGGGATATGGGCCTTCTGCTCTGAGGTCCCAATGTCTGGGTTGCTCACAGTTTCATGATGTGGGCTGTCTGGTGTTAGTTCACTCTGGCCTGGTTCCTCTAGCCTCTGTGCTCTGGGCCGCCTGCTGGGAGGTTCCAACTGCTGGATTCCTCACCTTTCTTATTTTTGGGCCCTCTGTTATGAGGCTCCTCCTGCCTGCCTCACTCCCAGCCCCTTGGTGATGGGTGTCCTATGGTTTGAAGCCACATGTTCTGGGTTCCTCACCTTTAGATGATGTGGCCCTACTCATGTGAGGACACTCCTGCCTGGTTCCAATCCATTTGGTGATGTGGGCCCTCTGGTGCGAGTCTGATCCTGACTGGGTTCGTCACACTTCTCTGAGGTGGGCCCTCTGCTGTGAGGTCATTCGTGCCTGGTTGGCACACATCGCCTTGGCGACGTCAGCCCTCTGGTGGCAGTTGGAGCCTGCTGGGAGCCTCCTTCCCTTGGTGATGAGGGTCCTCTGGCGTCAGGCCCTAACTGCTGGTCGCTCAAAATTTTCTGATACGTTCTCAGTGGTGCGAGGACACTCCTACCAGAATTCCATCCCCATGGGGATGTGGGCCTCCTGCTCTGAGGTCCCAATGGCTGGGTTGCTCAGTTTCATGACATGGGCCCTCTTCTGTGAGTTCACTGTGGCCTGGATCCCATAGCCTCGGTGCTCTGGGCCGCCTGCTGGGAGGTTCCAACTGCTGGATTCCTCACTTTTTTATTCTATGTGCCCAGTGTTGTGAGGCTACTCCTGCCTGCCTCACTCCGAGGTCCTTGGTGATGTGGGTCCTCTGGTTTGAGGACACATGTGCTGAGTACCTCAGCTTTCGATGATGTGGCCCCACTGATGTGAAGACACTCCTGCCTGGTTCCCATCCCCTTGGTGATGTGGGCCCTCTGGTGAGAGTCTGATGTTGGCTGGGTTTCTCACCCTTCTGTGAGGTGGGACCTCTGCTGTGAGGTAACTCCTGCCTGGCATGCTCACGTTGCCTTGGCAATGTGAGCCCTCAGGTGGCAGTTGGAGCCTGCTGGGAATCTCCTCCCCTCAGTTATGAGAGCTCTGGATAAAACACATATGCCCTTTTTTGCCAAGTGCATTATTTTCCAAGTTCTGTCTCTTTTCCTATGCTTTAAGAGCTACTCCCGTGTACGTTCTGAAATCAGTTTCCAGCAATTCTGCCCCGCATTCAAGTCCTCTTCGCAGCCTTACTTCAGTATAATTTTGGATGATAGCTGTCATTTATAACTCCGCAGGTTTCTGAATTACAGTGACCCTGAGCTCCTTTCTTCAACTCGCTTTCTTGTGAGCTGGCCGCAACACCGCAGGATCTCCTCAGGCCCTAATCTAGTTCCAGCATGGCACGCGGAGCCTTTGGTTCATTTGTCTTCCTGGTGAAAATGAGAGTTAAATTTGCCCGTCCAGACACCTACAGATAGTCTCCCATTGTTTCTCCTTATTCCTGTTCATCTTCCGAATAAATTGCAAACTGGGCCAAACAGGAGGTTAAAGGCACTGACTCTCCAAGTGGGGAGAGTGTTAGTAAAGCGTCTGGAATGTTGCACCCGAGTACCAGGGGACGAAAACTGAGACACATTTGAACACGTTTCCCGATCACACGGTGGATCATACTCTGGGTTCCACATGCATGTTTAGCTGAAGGAAGAATCCCTTAAACCTGGAGAGTTGAGACCCATGGAATGGGTACCATGCAATATGATTTCAAAGGGTCTGCATTTGCTCACCTAACCTCACCAATCCTATCACTGCTGCGTTTATGCCGCTGTACACATGATTGATTCTCTTTTGGAGACATATAAATCCATAGGTTTTAAGATTCTTACTAGTCAGGTATATTCTTAGGCGTTTATTATGGGGTGTTGAGTGCACTTCGTTGAGCAAGGAGTAGCTCTTGTCTATTACATATTTGGCTTACGGAACGGTATCTGTGCTAATTTCAATCTCTGGTTTTATGCAGCACCCCAACTCACCTTTCCCCTTAAGCAAGCATAAGTTGGTTTTCTACATTTGAGACCCTGTTCTGTTTTGTAATTCAGTTCCTTTGTAGCCAAGTTTACATTCCGTGTATTAGTGATATCTTATGATGCTTCTTTTTCTGTGTGACTTATTTCACTTACAATCATCGTACCTGAATCCACTCATTATGCTGCTACGGGCCTGATGACATAGATTTCATTGCTGAGTGATATTGCATTGTACGTAAGTACCACAACTTCTTTATCCATTTTTCGCTTTCTGTGATATTGAACTTGTACCCTAAACGAGGTTCTTGTAAACAGAGCCGGCCCAAACTTTGGGGTGGCTGTGTCTTTTTGATTTTAATTTCCCTAAGCTATAGGACCATATGTGGAAGTGCCCTAGGCTCTGTTGCTTTGTTTTTTAGATGTTTCAGGAAACACCATACACTTCTCCACAGTGGCTGTTGGCAATTTACATCCCGCCCATCAGCATAACAAGGCTCCCAGTTCTCCATGGCCTGTCCTGCCTTTCTGGATTTTACACTTTTTTCAGATGTCCCTTTTGACCGGGGGGCAGTGAGACTTCATTGTAGTGCAGATTTCCTTTGCAAGCTTGCTTGGTTGGCCAAAAAGGGCGTATGCGTTTTTTCCTGAATATATTCAGGAAAAAACGCATATGCCCTTTTTGGCCAAGTGCATCATTGTGGACGTTCTGCCTCTTTTCCTATGCTTTACATGCAATTCCAGTCTACCTCCTGAAATCGGTTTCCTGCAATTCTGCCCCGCTTTCAAGTCCTCTTGGCAGCCTTACTTCAATATATTTTTGGAAGATAGCTGTCATTTATAACTCTGCAGGTTTGTGAATTACAGTGCCCCTGAGCTCCTTTCTTCAACTCGCTTTCTTGTGAGCTGGCCGCAACACCGCAGGATTGCTTCAGACCCTAGTGTGGTTCCGGCATGGCATGCTGAGCCTTTGGTTAATTCCTCTTCCTGGTGGGAAATGAGAGTTAAATTTGCCTGTCCAGACACCTCCACCTAGTCTCTCATTGGTTCTCCCTATTCCTGTTCATTTTCCACAGAAATTGCAAACTGGCCAAACAGGAGGTTAAAGGCACTGACTCTCCAAGTGGGGAGAGTGTTAGTAAAGCGTCTGGAATGTTGCACCCGAGTACCAGGGGACAAAAACTGAGACACATTTGAACACGTTTCCCAATCACACCGTGGATCATACTCTGGGTTCCACATGCATGTTTTAGCTGAAGGAAAAATCCCTTAAACCTGGAGAGTTGAGACCCATGGAATGGGTACCATGCAATATGACTTCAAAGAGTCTGCATTTGCTCACCGAACCTCACCAATCCTATCACTGCTGTGCTTATGCCACTGTACACACGCTTGATTCTCTTTCGGAGACATATAAATCCATAGGTTTTAAGATTCTTACTAGTCAGGTATATCCTTAGGCGTTTAATATGGTGTGTTGAGTCCACTTCGTTGAGCAAGTAATAGCTCTTGTCTATTATATATTTGGCTTATATAACGGTATCTGTGCAAATTTCAATCTCTGGTTTCATGCAGCACCCCAACTCACCATTCCCCTTAAGCAAGCATAAGTTGCTTTTCTACATTTGATACCCTGTTCTGTTTTGTAATTCAGTTCCTTTGTAGCCAAGTTTAAATTCCGTGTGTTAGTGATATCTTATGATGTTTCTTTTTCTGTGTGACTTATTTCACTTAGAATCATCGTACCTGAATCCACTCATTATGCTGCTACGGGCCTGATGACATAGATTTCATTGCTGAGTGATACTGCATTGTACGTAAGTACCGCAACTTCTTTATCCATTTTTCGCTTTCTGTGATATTGAAATTGTACCCTAAACGAGGTTCTTGTAAACAGAGCCGGCCCAAACTTTGGGGTGGCTGTGTCTTTTTTATTTTAATTTCCCTAAGCTATAGGACCATAAGTGGAAGTGTCCTAGGCTCTGTTGATTAGTTTTTTGGATGTTTCAGGAAACAACATACACTTCTCCAGAGTGGGTGTTGGCAGTTTACATCCCGCCCATCAGCATAAAAAGGCTCCCAGTTCTCCATGGCCTGTCCTGCCTTTCTGGATTTTATACTTTTTTCAGATAGCCCTTTTGACCGGGGGGCAGTGAGACTTCATTGTAGTGCAGATTTCCTTTGCAAGCTTGCTTGGTTGGCCAAAAAGTGCGTATGCGTTTTTTCCTGAATATGTTCAGGAAAAAACGCATACGCACTTTTTGGCCAAGTGCATCATTGTGGATGTTCTGCCTCTTTTCCTATGCTTTACATGCAATTCCAGTCTACCTCCTGAAATCGGTTTCCTGCAATTCTGCCCCGCTTTCAAGTCCTCTTGGCAGCCTTACTTCAATATATTTTTGGAAGATAGCTGTCATTTATAACTCTGCAGGTTTGTGAATTACAGTGCCCCTGAGCTCCTTTCTTCAACTCGCTTTCTTGTGAGCTGGCCGCAACACCGCAGGATTGCTTCAGACCCTAGTGTGGTTCCGGCATGGCATGCTGAGCCTTTGGTTAATTCCTCTTCCTGGTGGGAAATGAGAGTTAAATTTGCCTGTCCAGAAACCTCCACCTGGTCTCTCATTGGTTCTCCCTATTCCTGTTCATTTTCCACAGAAATTGCAAACTGGCCAAACAGGAGGTTAAAGGCACTGACTCTCCAAGTGGGGAGAGTGTTAGTAAAGCGTCTGGAATGTTGCACCCGAGTACCAGGGGACGAAAACTGAGACACATTTGAACACGTTTCCCGATCACACGGTGGATCATACTCTGGGTTCCACATGCATGTTTTAGCTAAAGGAAGAATCCCTTAAACCTGGAGAGTTGAGACCCATGGAATGGGTACCATGCAATATGACTTCAAAGGGTCTGCATTTGCTCACCGAACCTCACCAGTCCTATCACTGCTGCGTTTATGCCGCTGTACACACGCTTGATTCTCTTTCAGAGACATATAAATCCATAGGTTTTAAGATTCTTACTAGTCAGGTATATTCTTAGGCGTTTAATATGGGGTGTTGAGTCCACTTCGTTGAGCCAGGAGTAGCTCTTATCTATTACATATTTGGCTTATGGAACGGTATCTGTGCTAATTTCAATCTCTGGTTTTATGCACCACCCCAACTCACCTTTCCACTTAAGCAAGCATAACTTGGGTTTCTACTTTTGAGACCCTGTTCTGTTTTGTAATTCAGTTCCTGTGTAGCCAAGTTTACATTCCGTATATTAGTGATACCTTATGATATTTCTTTTTCTGTGTGACTTATTTCACTTAGAATCATCGTACCTGAATCCACTCATTATGCTGCTACGGGCCTGATGACATAGATTTCATTGCTGAGTGATATTGCATTGTACGTAAGTTCCACAACTTCTTTATCCATTTTTCGCTTTCTGTGATATTGAACTTGTAAGGTAAATGAGGTTCTTGTAAACAGAGCCATCCCAAACTTTGGGGTGGCTGTGTCTTTTTGATTTTAATTTCCCTAAGCTATAGGACCATATGTGGAAGTGCCCTAGGCTCTGTTGCTTTGTTTTTTAGACGTTTCAGGAAACACCATATACTTCTCCAGAGTGGGTGTTGGCAATTTAAATCCCGCCCATCAGCATAACAAGGCTCCCAGTTCTCCATGGCCTGTCCTGCCTTTCTGGATTTTACACTTTTTTCAGATGGCCCTTTTGACCGGGGGGCAGTGAGACTTCATTGTAGTGCAGATTTCCTTTGCAAGCTTGCTTGGTTGGCCAAAAAGGGCGTATGCGTTTTTTCCTGAATATATTCAGGAAAAAACGCATACGCCCTTTTTGGCCAAGTGCATCATTGTGGACATTCTGCCTCTTTTCCTATGCTTTACATGCAATTCCAGTCTACCTCCTGAAATCGGTTTCCTGCAATCCTGCCCCGCTTTCAACTCCTCTTGGCAGCCTTCCTTCAATATATTTTAGGACGATAGCTGTCATTTATAACTCTGCAGGTTTGTGAATTACAGTGCCCCTTAGCTCCTTTCTTCAACTCGCTTTCTTGTGAGCTGGCCGCAACACCACAGGATTGCTTCAGGCCCTAGTTTGGTTCCGGCATGGCATGTTGAGCCTTTGGTTAATTCCTCTTCCTGGTGGGAAATGAGAGTTAAATTTGCCCGTCCAGACACCTCCACCTAGTCTCTCCTTGGTTCTCCCTATTCCTGTTCATTTTCCACAGAAATTGCAAACTGGGCCAAACAGGAGTTTAAAGGCACTGACTCTCCAAGTGGGGAGAGTGTTAGTAAAGCGTCTGGAATGTTGCACCCGAGTACCAGGGGACGAAAACTGAGACACATTTGAACACGTTTCCCGATGACACCGTGGATCATACTCTGGGTTCCACATGCATGTTTTAGCTGAAGGAAGAATACGTTAAACCTGGAGAGTTGAGACCCATGGAATGGGTACCATGCAATATGACTTCAAAGAGTTTGCATTTGCTCACCGAACCTCACCAATCCTATCACTGCTGCGTTTATACCGCTGTACACACGCTTGATTCTCTTTCGGAGACATATAAATCCATAGGTTTTAAGATTCTTACTAGTCAGGTATATTCTTAGGCGTTTAATATGGTGTGTTGAGTCCACTTCGTTGAGCAAGTAATAGCTCTTGTCTATTACATATTTGGCTTATGGAACGGTATCTGTGCAAATTTCAATCTCTGGTTTCATGCAGCACCCCAACTCACCATTCCCCTTAAGGAAGCATAAGTTGGTTTTCTGCATTTGAGACCCTATTCTGTTTTGTAATTCAGTTCCTTTGTAGCCAAGTTTAAATTCCGTGTGTTAGTGATATCTTATGATGTTTCTTTTTCTGTGTGACTTATTTCACTTAGAATCATCATACCTGAATCCACTCATTATGCTGCTACGGGCCTGATGACATAGATTTCATTGCTGAGTGATACTGCATTGTACGTAAGTACCACAACTTCTTTATCCATTTTTCGCTTTCTGTGATATTCAACTTGTACCGTAAACGAGGTTCTTGTAAACAGAGCCGGCCCAAACTTTGGGGTGGCTGTGTCTTTTTGATTTTAATTTCCCTAAGCTATAGGACCATAAGTGGAAGTGTCCTAGGCTCTGTTGCTTTGTTTTTTGGATGTTTCAGGAAACAACATACACTTCTCCAGAGTGGGTGTTGGCAATTTACATCCCACCCATCAGCATAACAAGGCTCCCAGTTCTCCATGGCCTGTCCTGCCTTTCTGGATTTTACACTTTTTTCAGATGGCCCTTTTGACCGGGGGGCAGTGAGACTTCATTGTAGTGCAGATTTCCTTTGCAAGCTTGCTTGGTTGGCCAAAAAGGGCGTATGCGTTTTTTCCTGAATATGTTCAGGAAAAAACGCATACGCCCTTTTTGGCCAAGTGCATCATTGTGGACCTTCTGCCTCTTTTCCTATGGTTTACATGCAATTCCAGTCTACCTCCTGAAATCGGTTTCCTGCAATTCTGCCCCACTTTCAAGTCCTCTTGGCAGCCTTCCTTCAATATATTTTTGGACGATAGCTGTCATTTATAACTCTGCCGGTTTGTGAATTACAGTGCCCCTGAGTTCCTTCCTTCAACTCGCTTTCTTGTGAGCTGGCTGCAACACCGCAGGATTGTTTCAGGCCCTAGTGTGCTTCTGGCATGCCACGCTGAGCCTTTGGTTAATTCTTCTTCCTGGTGGGAAATGAGAGTTAAATTTACCCTTCCAGACACCTCCACCTAGTCTCTCATTGGTTCTCCCTATTCCTGTTCATCTTACGCAGAAATTGCAAACTCGGCCAAACAGGAGGTTAAAGGCACTCACTCTCCAAGTGGGGAGAGTGTTAGTAAAGCGTCTGGAATGTTGCACCCGAGTACCAGGGGACGAAAACTGAGACACATTTGAACACGTTTCCCGATCACACGGTGGATCATACTCTGGGTTCCACATGCATGTTTAGCTGAAGGAAGAATCCCTTAAACCTGGAGAGTTGAGACCCATGGAATGGGTACCATGCAATATGATTTCAAAGGGTCTGCATTTGCTCACCTAACCTCACCAATCCTATCACTGCTGCGTTTATGCCGCTGTACACACGATTGATTCTCTTTTGGAGACATATAAATCCATAGGTTTTAAGATTCTTACTAGTCAGGTATATTCTTTGGCCTTTATTATGGGGTGTTGAGTGCACTTCGTTGAGCAAGGAGTAGCTCTTGTCTATTACATATTTGGCTTATGGAACGGTATCTGTGCTAATTTCAATCTCTGGTTTTATGCAGCACCCCAACTCACCTTTCCCCTTAAGCAAGCATAAGTTGGTTTTCTACATTTGAGACCCTGTTCTGTTTTGTAATTCAGTTCCTGTGTAGCCAAGTTTACATTCCGTGTAGTAGAGATATCTTATGATGTTTCTTTTTCTGTGTGATTTATTTCACTTAGAATCATCGTACCTGAATCCACTCATTATGCTGCTACGGGCCTGATGACATAGATTTCATTGCTGAGTGATATTGCATTGTACGTAAGTACCACAACTTCTTTATCCATTTTTCGCTTTCTGTGATATTGAACTTGTACCGTAAACGAGGTTCTTGTAAACAGAGCCGGCCCAAACTTTGGGGTGGCTGTGTCTTTTTGATTTTAATTTCCCTAAGCTATAGGACCATATGTGGAAGTGCCCTAGGCTCTGTTGCTTTGTTTTTTAGATGTTTCAGGAAACACCATACACTTCTCCACAGTGGCTGTTGGCAATTTCCATCCCGCCCATCAGCATAACAAGGCTCCCAGTTCTCCATGGCCTGTCCTGCCTTTCTGGATTTTACACTTTTTTCAGATGTCCCTTTTGACCGGGGGGCAGTGAGACTTCATGGTAGTGCAGATTTCCTTTGCAAGCTTGCTTGGTTGGCCAAAAAGGGCGTATGCGTTTTTTCCTGAATATATTCAGGAGAAAACGCATACGCACTTTTTGGCCAAGTGCATCATTGTGGACGTTCTGCCTCTTTTCCTATGCTTTACATGCAATTCCAGTCTACCTCCTGAAATCGGTTTCCTGCAATTCTGCCCCGCTTTCAAGTCCTCTTGGCAGCCTTACTTCAATATATTTTTGGAAGATAGCTGTCATTTATAACTCTGCAGGTTTGTGAATTACAGTGCCCCTGAGCTCCTTTCTTCAACTCGCTTTCTTGTGAGCTGGCCGCAACACCGCAGGATTGCTTCAGACCCTAGTGTGGTTCCGGCATGGCATGCTGAGCCTTTGGTTAATTCCTCTTCCTGGTGGGAAATGAGAGTTAAATTTGCCTGTCCAGAAACCTCCACCTAGTCTCTCATTGGTTCTCCCTATTCCTGTTCATTTTCCACAGAAATTGCAAACTGGCCAAACAGGAGGTTAAAGGCACTGACTCTCCAAGTGGGGAGAGTGTTAGTAAAGCGTCTGGAATGTTGCACCCGAGTACCAGGGGACGAAAACTGAGACACATTTGAACACGTTTCCCGATGACACCGTGGATCATACGCTGGGTTCCACATGCATGTTTTAGCTGAAGGAAGAATACCTTAAACCTGGAGAGTTGAGACCCATGGAATGGGTACCATGCAATATGACTTCAAAGAGTTTGCATTTGCTCACCGAACCTCACCAATCCTATCACTGCTGCGTTTATACCGCTGTACACATGCTTGATTCTCTTTCGGAGACATATAAATCCATAGGTTTTAAGATTCTTACTAGTCAGGTATATTCTTAGGCGTTTAATATGGTGTGTTGAGTCCACTTCGTTGAGCAAGTAATAGCTCTTGTCTATTACATATTTGGCTTATGGAACGGTATCTGTGCAAATTTCAATCTCTGGTTTCATGCAGCACCCCAACTCACCATTCCCCTTAAGGAAGCATAAGTTGGTTTTCTGCATTTGAGACCCTATTCTGTTTTGTAATTCAGTTCCTTTGTAGCCAAGTTTAAATTCCGTGTGTTAGTGATATCTTATGATGTTTCTTTTTCTGTGTGACTTATTTCACTTAGAATCATCATACCTGAATCCACTCATTATGCTGCTACGGGCCTGATGACATAGATTTCATTGCTGAGTGATACTGCATTGTACGTAAGTACCACAACTTCTTTATCCATTTTTCGCTTTCTGTGATATTCAACTTGTACCGTAAACGAGGTTCTTGTAAACAGAGCCGGCCCAAACTTTGGGGTGGCTGTGTCTTTTTGATTTTAATTTCCCTAAGCTATAGGACCATAAGTGGAAGTGTCCTAGGCTCTGTTGCTTTGTTTTTTGGATGTTTCAGGAAACAACATACACTTCTCCAGAGTGGGTGTTGGCAATTTACATCCCACCCATCAGCATAACAAGGCTCCCAGTTCTCCATGGCCTGTCCTGCCTTTCTGGATTTTACACTTTTTTCAGATGTCCCTTTTGACCGGGGGGCAGTGAGACTTCATTGTAGTGCAGATTTCCTTTGCAAGCTTGCTTGGTTGGCCAAAAAGGGCGTATGCGTTTTTTCCTGAATATGTTCAGGAAAAAACGCATACGCCCTTTTTGGCCAAGTGCATCATTGTGGACCTTCTGCCTCTTTTCCTATGGTTTACATGCAATTCCAGTCTACCTCCTGAAATCGGTTTCCTGCAATTCTGCCCCACTTTCAAGTCCTCTTGGCAGCCTTCCTTCAATATATTTTTGGACGATAGCTGTCATTTATAACTCTGCCGGTTTGTGAATTACAGTGCCCCTGAGTTCCTTCCTTCAACTCGCTTTCTTGTGAGCTGGCTGCAACACCGCAGGATTGTTTCAGGCCCTAGTGTGCTTCTGGCATGCCACGCTGAGCCTTTGGTTAATTCTTCTTCCTGGTGGGAAATGAGAGTTAAATTTACCCTTCCAGACACCTCCACCTAGTCTCTCATTGGTTCTCCCTATTCCTGTTCATCTTACGCAGAAATTGCAAACTCGGCCAAACAGGAGGTTAAAGGCACTCACTCTCCAAGTGGGGAGAGTGTTAGTAAAGCGTCTGGAATGTTGCACCCGAGTACCAGGGGACGAAAACTGAGACACATTTGAACACGTTTCCCGATCACACGGTGGATCATACTCTGGGTTCCACATGCATGTTTAGCTGAAGGAAGAATCCCTTAAACCTGGAGAGTTGAGACCCATGGAATGGGTACCATGCAATATGACTTCAAAGGGTCTGCATTTGCTCACCTAACCTCACCAATCCTATCACTGCTGCGTTTATGCCGCTGTACACACGATTGATTCTCTTTTGGAGACATATAAATCCATAGGTTTTAAGATTCTTACTAGTCAGGTATATTCTTTGGCCTTTATTATGGGGTGTTGAGTGCACTTCGTTGAGCAAGGAGTAGCTCTTGTCTATTACATATTTGGCTTATGGAACGGTATCTGTGCTAATTTCAATCTCTGGTTTTATGCAGCACCCCAACTCACCTTTCCCCTTAAGCAAGCATAAGTTGGTTTTCTACATTTGAGACCCTGTTCTGTTTTGTAATTCAGTTCCTGTGTAGCCAAGTTTACATTCCGTGTAGTAGTGATATCTTATGATGTTTCTTTTTCTGTGTGATTTATTTCACTTAGAATCATCGTACCTGAATCCACTCATTATGCTGCTACGGGCCTGATGACATAGATTTCATTGCTGAGTGATATTGCATTGTACGTAAGTACCACAACTTCTTTATCCATTTTTCGCTTTCTGTGATATTGAACTTGTACCGTAAACGAGGTTCTTGTAAACAGAGCCGGCCCAAACTTTGGGGTGGCTGTGTCTTTTTGATTTTAATTTCCCTAAGCTATAGGACCATAAGTGGAAGTGCCCTAGGCTCTGTTGCTTTGTTTTTTCGATGTTTCAGGAAACACCATACACTTCTCCAGAGTGGCTGCTGGCAATTTACATCCCACCCATCAGCATAACAAGGCTCCCAGTTCTCCATGGCCTGTCCTGCCTTTCTGGATTTTACACTTTTTTCGGATGGCCCTTTTGACCGGGGGGCAGTGAGACTTCATTGTAGTGCAGATTTCCTTTGCAAGCTTGCTTGGTTGGCCAAAAAGGGCGTATGCGTTTTTTCCTGAATATATTCAGGAAAAAACGCATACGCCCTTTTTGGCCAAGTGCATCATTGTCGACGTTCTGAGTGTTTTCATATGTTTTCAGTGCAATTCCTGTCTACCTCCTGAAATCGGTTTCCTGCAGTTCTGCCTTGCTCTCAGTGCCTCTTCATAGCCTTACCTCAATATACTTTTGGAAAATAGTTGGCCTTTATAACGCTGCAGGTTTTTGAATTGCAGTGGCCCTTAGCTCCATTTTTCAGCTCTTATTTTTGTGATCTTGCCTCATATCCACAGGATTTCTTCAGGACCTATTCTTCTTCTGGGACGCCTTGCTCTGCCTTTGGCTAATTCTTCCTCCTGATGTGAAATTAGAGTGACATGTGCCCATTGAAACCGCTACAGCTATTTTCTCACTGGTTCCCCCTATTCCCATTCATCCTCCGCACTAACTGCAGACTGTGCGATACCGGAACTTAAAGGCATTGACTCTCCATGTGGAGATGTTGTTAGTAAAGTGGCTGGAATGTTGATCCGGAGCCCCAGGAGAGGAAAATGAGGTGCATTTTAGAAACCTTTCCCGATCATATGGTATACCATCCGCTGGATTTCCCATGCATGGTTTAGCTGTAGGAAGATTCCCTTCAACTTGGAGTGTTGGGACCCTTGGAATAAGTAGCATGAAGTATTGCATTAAACTTTCGGCAGTTGCTCACCAAAGCTCTCCAATCCTTTCAGCCCCAAGTGTCCAGCCTTATGTCTTATCCAGCTGTGGGTTTATATGTGGTCATTCCAGGTTGCATCACAGCCCCTGAGCGAATTTTGTAAGAATTTTTCTCTCTTTCATTGTTTCTGCGTTTTGGTTTTAAAATTTATTTCTATAATGGGGTTTAGCTCATTTTCACTGCTGTGTTTGTGCCGCTCTGCGCACACTTGATTCCCTTATGGAGATATATCAATACATGGGTTTTAAGATTCTTATTACTCAGATATATTTCTCTGTGGTGTATAGGGTGTGTTGAGGCCAGTTCATTGAGCGAGGTGTAGATCTTGTCTGATACCTATTTGGTTTATTGAACGGTATCTGTGCTAATTTCAAACTCTGGTTTTATGCATCACCCCACCTCTCCTTTCCCCTTAAGCTGACATAAGTGTGTTTTCTAAATGTGAGACACTGTTCTGTTTTGTAATTAATTTTTTGTGCAGCCATATTTATCCTCCCTCTATAAGTGATATCTTATGATATGTTTCTTTTTCTGTTTGACTTATTTCAAGTAGTATTATCGGACCTCAATCCACTCTTTATCCTTCTACTAGCCTTATTACATTGATTTCATGGTGAAGAGATATTCCATTGTACATAAGTACCACATTTTCTTTATCCATTGTTCTCTTTCCTGGGATATTTAAGGTGTACTGAAGTTGAGGTTCTTGTAAACAGAGTAGCCCTAAACTGTGGTGTGCTTGTGTCTTGTTGATTTTTAGACTTCCCTAGATATACTCCCGTGATTGGAAGTGCCCTATGCTCTGTCGCTCTGTTTTTTAGATGATTTAGGAACCACCATACACTTCTCCAGAGTGGCTCTCGGCAGTTCACACACTGTCCATCAGCGTATAAAGGCTCCCTGTTCTCCATGGCCTGTCCTGCATTTCTGGTTTTTACAATTTTTTCGGATGGCCCTTTTGACCGGTGGGAAATGAGACTTCTTTGTTGTGCACATTTGCATTGCTTGCTTGCTTGCTTGCCCATAAAGTGCGTATGCGTTTTTTCCTGGATATATTCAGGAAAAAACGCATACTCCCTTTTGGGCCAACTGCATCATTGTCGAAATTCTGCCGCTTTTCATGTGCTTTAAAGGCGAGTCCAATCTATCTCTTGAAATCTGTTTCTTGCAATTCTGTCTTGCATTCAGATCCTCTTCTTTGCCTTACCTCAACATATTTTTGGACGTTAGTTTTCATTTATAACTCTGCAGGTTTGTGAATTGCAGTGACCCTGAGCTCCATTTTTTAAGTTGCTCTTTTGTGAGCTGGCCTCAAAACCGCAGGATTGCTTCAGGCCCTATTTTGGCTCCGGCGAGGCGGGCTGAGCCTTTTTTTAATTCTTATTCTTAATGGGAAATTAGAGTGACATGTGCCCGTCCAAACCCCTACAACTATTCTCTCATTGTTTCCCCCTGTTCCCGTTCATCCTCCTCACAATTTGCAAAATGTGTGAAACAGAAGTTTAAATGTGCTGATTCTCTAAGTGGGGAGATTCTAAGTAACGTGGCTGGAATGATGAACAGGAGCACCAGGAGAGGATAAATGAGGTGCATTTTAGACACATCTCCCGATCACATGGTGTACAGTCCTCTGGGTTTTCCATGCATGTTTTAGCTGTAGGAAGATTCCTTGAACCTGCAGATTTGGGACCCATTGAATGGGTACCAGGTAGTATTACTTTAAAGGGTGTGCATTTCCTCACCCAACCTCACATTTCTCTTAGCGCGAACAGTTTCCAGCCTTATGTCTCATCCTGCTGTGGGTCTAGATGTGTTCAATCCATGTTGCATCACCGTCCCTGAGGAAAAGTTGTAAGAGGTTTTCTCTGTCTCTCTGTCGTTTATTTTTTTCAATTTATTACTATATTGGTTACAGCTGATTTTCAAAGCTCTGTTTCTTGCTGCTGTACATCCACTTGATTCACGTACAGAGAGACATCAATAAATTCTTTTTCAGATTCTTACCAGTCATAGATATTCTTTTCCGGTGACTTGAGTGTGCTGAGTGCAGTTCTTTTAGCTACCGTGTAGGCCTTGTTGATTATCAGTTTGGTATTTGGAATGGTATCTTTGCTAATCTCAACCTCCTGGATGATGCCTCACCCCTCCCCACCTTTCCCGTTTAGCAGCCTTACGCGTGTTTTCTACATATTTGACTATGTTTTTGTTTTGTAATTTATTTCATGTGTAGCCATTTTGGATTCCACCTTTAAGTGATATCTTATGATATGTGTCTTTTTCTTTTTGAATTATGTCACTTAGAATGATCATACGTAACTCCTCCGGAGTTGTTACAACTGGCCATATTTCATTGATTTCCAGGCTGAGTAATATTCCACTCTACATAAGTACCACATCTCTATCCATTTTTTCCCTCCAGAGACATTTAAGTTATATCCTAGTCGAGGATCTTTTAAACAGAGAGGCAGTAAACATTGGGGTGCCTGTGTCCTCTCGATTTTTGTTTTTCCCAAGATATACGCCCATGAGTGCAAGTGCCCTATGCTCTGTAGCTCATTTTTTAGATGCTTTAGTAAACACAATACACTTCTCCAGAATGGCCGTTGGCAATATACATTTCCACTATAAGCCTCACAGGGCTCCCTCTTCTCCTTGCCCTGTCCTGCATTTCTGGCGTTTACACTTTATGAGGATGGCTCTTCTGACTGATGCGAAGTGATATCTTTTGTAGTATTGATTTCCAGTGCCCACCTGTTTGGTTGGCTAAAAAAGTGTATGCCCTTTTCTTGAATATATACAGAAAAAAACGCATACAGCCTTTTTGGCCAACTGCAATGTCGGAAATGTTCAGCCCCTTTTCTTGTGCTTAATGGCGAGTCCTTTCTACCTCCTCAAATCCCTTTCCTGCCATTCTCCGTTGCTTGCCAATCCTTTTCTTTGACTTTCCTCAAGACATTTTTCAGTGATAGATATTTTCAACTCTGCAGTTTCGTGAATTTTACTGCCCCTGAGTTCCATTGTTCAACTTGTGTTTATGGGAACTGGCCACAAAGCAGTGGGATTTCCTCAAGCCCTATACTGTTTCCATGGGCAACCCTAGCCTTTGGTCAATTCATCTTCCTGATTGGAAATTAGAGTGACATGTGCCTGTCTGAACACCTAGGACTTGTCTCTCATTGTTCCTCATCCTTCCGCTTCATCCTCTGGACAAATTCCAAACTGTACGCAACAGGATGTTGACAGTGTTGACATCTCCAAGTGGGGAGACTGTTAGTAAAGACGCTGGAGGGGTGAACCCGAGCACCAGGAGATGAGGAGATGAGATGCCTTTTCCAAACTCTTCCCGATCAGACGGTATACCATCCTCTGGATGTGACAGACATGTTTTAGCAGTAGGAAGAGTCCCATTCATGTAAGGAGAACACCAGGGCTTTTTCAAAATCAGTGTCTCCCCGAAACCCAAACTGGGGAGTTTTTTAAGCTACGGCTACACATATGTTCATTAAGGGCCTTGGGAAGTAGGCAGAGTCCAAACTTTAGATGACTGAAGTCTTCAGGGTCAGAAGCACTCACCACCGGCTTCCCTTAGGTTACACTTTAACTGTCATTGATAGATGATGTCAATAAAAATATCTGTTCTTTTTCCGATTATTTCCCCTTATAGGTTATTGCACAATATTGAGTGTAGTTCCCTGTGCTATACAGTAGTTCCTTGTTGATGATCTATTTTATACATAGCAGTGTGTATGTGTTAATTCCAAACTGTTAATTTATCCCTCCTCCCACCTTTCCCCTTTGGTAATAATAAATTATAAGATTTTATACTTCTCAGAAATGGGGGAGCTGAAAGAGAGGTATCATTTTCAATGGAAAAGCATTTAAAACAAGATTGAAGCTTTAACCAAGATTATTAGATGTACATCCTTGGAAAGAAATCACTTCATTTCTCTAATATTGACCTGACAAATAAGACAAACCTTTTCACTGAACTTGCTTATAATAAAGTGATGGAAATATCAAATGGAAGTGTTAGAAACATCTTATTTTACCCGAGCCTTATAAACTGTTCTATGTTAACTACAGTTTGGCTCACACATCTGTTCATTGAAGTTACAATAGTCTCAATTTCTGTTACTGATCCTCCAGAGTGGACCCCAACAAGGGTCCCCCTGCCCAGTGTCATTGGGGCCAACAGATCGAGACTGAGTTTTGTTCCCAAGCAAAGGAAACTTTATATTTTCATCAGAGAATGGAGAGGTGAGAGCATGCACTACCCCGTGGGCTGTGGGCTGGGCTGCTGTGTAGAGATCCTGTCAGAGTCAGTGAGAGGGAGGGGGTGGAGCTCTCAAGGGCCGGGTTGGCTGCAGCTCAGGCTCTATATCTCGGAGTCTGCACTGGGCCCCAGGAGCTGAGGTGTCGACCCAGCCATTCTGCACCAGGAAATCTGGTCTGAAGTGCCGGGTGTGGAACCTCTGCATGCGGGACCCTAGGAGCACGTGAAATTAGACAAAGCACAAAGGATAAAAAAGGTCAGACTTGACTTTATTGCCCACATTCTATTTTTATCTCCCAGGGATTTTTAATGGGCTTTGCTGGGGACAAACCCCTCCTCTGCCTTTTGTCCCGTTCCTCATTCTTGGAGTGCTGAGGGTGCAGACCCTTCTTCTGTAACTGCTGAGTGCTGAGTTGGGAGCCCTCATACCAGGGGACGAGGGTCAGAACTTCTCCCCAGCAGCCTCCAGGTGACGTTGATTGGCCCCAGGACCCCTGCCTCCCTGCTCGTCCGCCTGAGCACCAGCATTGGAAGTGTTATAGATTCTAATGACCTTTAAGGGTCCAGGAAAGAGATGTGCAGAGACGCTGTGGGGGCCGGTTTCACCCCGCCCCACATTTGTTCGGCCACCTTAGGCTGACCGTTTCTGCCAGCCTAGATGCTCTGACCAGTAGTCTGCTCTTTCTTCAATTAGGCCCCTGAATTAACGTAAAAACAGCACCAGGTGTCAGAGCCCTGCCCACTCAACTCCCAGACAGTCCAGGGTCAGTGGTGATTGAGGACCATGATGGCCACTGAGTCAACAGCCTTTTGAAGTAAACAGGAGTCCAGCCGGTCTTATTGGCCACCATCATCACGGTGTCTGTAGGCTTTTCTATGGTGACAGTGTGATATACGGTTCCCCCGCCAAGATTATTAGCTCCCCTCCGGGTGCAGGAAGTCCTGCAAGCAGTAGTCTACTCCTTCGGGACACACTATTGTTGTTTTATGAGAGAAACTCCAGGTCAAGTGATGTTCACATGAGTCGTCATGGTGCCCTGTTGCCCCCGGTTATCTCTCTGGATGTTGGAGTTGGAGGGCCTCCTCACTCGAGGTCGGTGTGCCCACGGAGCGAACCCTGCAACTTCAGGGCATGGTTGGTGATTAGGATCACCACGTGGGGTCCTTTTCCCTTAGGAGGGAGGTGGCCTTTTGGGCTGCTGATTTCCAGGTTTTTAGATACCGCCAGTATCTTGGCCAGATGTGGCAGTGGGCCAAGCCCCTTGGTGACTGTAGTTTATCCTACCTGGATGGCATTCTTGCGTTGTTCCATTTCAAGTGGTCCCAGTTTTTGCACTAATTCTCCAATGGCGATTCACCTTTCACCGGGAATGGAAAGGTCAAAGGGTTTAGCTCAATTAGGGAGTTCCAGGGCAAGGGTCTGAATTGACTGCTCTTTCCATTCTTGAAAGGCCACTTCTGGATTCTGTTCAAAAGGATCATCATCTTTTCCTTTCAGTGTTTCATATAGAGGCCCAGCTAGTAGACTGTAGTTAGGGATCCAGAAGCAGCAAACCCTGGCCTCCCCAGGAACCCCTAAGCTGTCTTCTAGTTTTAGAAAGGGGTAAGGCTGCAAATGGTTTCTTCCCTTTCCTGGGATGGGCTTCTCTGACCTTGTGTGAGAATGAAGCCCAGGCAGGTCACCGCAGTCTGTGATATTTGAGCTTTTTCTTGGACAACTTCTATCCTTTATTGGCTTGGTAGTTCAGAGGCCTCCTTAGTAGGGCTGGCGATCAGAATGTCGTCTGCATATTGAAGGAGGGTTTCCTTTTCCAGAGGTAGAACTTTTCGGTCGTTAGCTAAGCTTTCCCCAAAGATGGTGTGGGAATTTTTGAACCCTTGGGGCAAGACGGCCCGGAAGTATTGTTTTAGTTGTATGTTGAGTCCTGCCACTCACAAGCCAAAATTTCTTGTGACTCTGGGACTAATGGAATACAAAAGAAGGCATCATTGAAGACTAATACAGAATACCATGTCCTGGTGGTTGGTAGAATGACCAGCAGGGTGTAGGAATCAGGAGTAACTGGAGGTATATCCTCGGTGGCTTCACTGACTGTCCTGACATCCTTTACCAGGTCCCCAGCAGCCCATGGGGCTCTCGTGGTCAGGCCAATCCCAGGATATGAAGCTCTCCTGGGCAGGTACCCCACCCCCAACCCAGCCCACGGGGCTCTCATGGTCAGGCCCCTCCCAGGATACAGAGCTACCCTTGCAGGTACCGTGGCAGGGCTGGGCACACAGGAACCGTGCACATAGCCCTCATTGAAGAGCACCCCCAGCTCACCTGTCGCTCAGAGCTGACACAGAGCACCTCAGAGCAGGACTTGAACTAACAAACAGCAGCTCCGACAGGTCTGTGACCCTGGGCATCACTCTGTGTGGCCTCCCTCCACCTGGTCTTCCAGAGACTTCCACTGCACCCAGGGCACCAGGCCTCTGTCTCCAACCACCACCCACCCCTCCTCTCCCTGACTCCTGGGTTCGTCTCATTAGGAGAGGGTTTTCTTGAAGTTGTCTCCCACTCATGGGCCAGATAAAATGATTAGAAAACAAGCCAAAGCTGCAGCCCCTTGTCTATCCTGACTCTCAGGAGCCCACACCTGTTCCTTGGACCTGGCCCGTTCAGCAAGTTCCATTTTCTGCAACTGTGAGCCCCTGAGGGGTGATGATTGGCTACCTGGGCAGCCTTACCATGCCGGCCAGCCCTCCCCAGGTGTGCCTGGGTTGAGATCAATATAAATACCACTCCAGGCAGCAAAAGCCCCTGCAGCTGTGCCTGACGCCATTTTCTCTGCCCTGTCAGCAGTCTTGGGGCTGGGCTGGTGGGAGGGAGTGAGAGGCCACGGCTTTGTGGGTGGCCCAGTGTGAGTGGGGCTCTGCTGGACTTTCTGCAGCAGTTGCCAGGCTGCCACCTGCTAAAGAAGAGGATGTGTCACCCATACCTGCTGCTGGAATTTCTCCCTGGGCAGAGGTGAGGAAGGAAAAAAGCAGTGGGGGCAGGGACAGGACGGGTATCTCAGGCAGGGAAATGGAAATCTTCCAGAAGAGCACCCAGGGCCAGGACCATCCTGGCTGGCCTGCAGGCACCAAGTCAGCTGGCATGCTGTCACTCGTGTGGCTCCATGGCCCTTCCTCTAGGCTTTCAAGTCCTTGTATATATTCAGGTGTTTTACCTGGGAAGGGTGGGAACAGTTCAGCAGCAACTGGCCTGGGGCTCAGCTCACGTTTACTCACAGATGCCTCGGCACGGTGCCCCAGCTTTGCAATGAGGACGCTTGTTGTGTGGGGGCTGCTGGCTGAATGGGAGACGATTCCCCACCACTGACCAACTTCAGAATTGTTTACAACTGGAGCAAGTGCCCTGATACGGTTTTCCTCTGAGTAACTGGTGGGTTCTGTTTTTTTTTTCTCTTTTTCGTTTTTGGTTCAAGGTAGATTTTATTCCTCTTTTTTGTATTTACAGATATAAGCATGGAAATAATTTATTCATATAAATACATGTATGTGAAGGGAATAATTGTTTTTTCTGTTTTATTTTTTAAATTTTATTTCTTTTTAATTTTGAATTTTATTTTATATTTTTATACAGCAGGTTCTCATTGGTTATCTATTTTATACATATAAATGTTTACATGCCAATCCCAATCTCTCAACTCCTCCCACCACCACCCCTCCAAGAGCTTTCCCCCCTTGTTGTCCATACGATTGTTGTCTACATCTGTTGCTCTATTTATGCCTTGCAAAACGGTTAATCTGTACAGTTTTTCTAGGTTCCACATATATGCATGAATATACAAGATTTGTTTTTCTCTTTCTGACTTACTTCACTCTGTATGACAGTCTCTAGATCCATCGACGTCTCTACAAATGACCCAATTTCATTCCTTTCATGGCTTAGTAATATTCCATTTTATATATGTACCACAGCTTTATGCATTCGTCTGTCTGTGGGCATTTAGGTTGCTTCCATTACCTCGATATTGTAAATAGTGATGCAATGAACATTGCGGTGAATGTCTCTTTTTGATTTATGGTTTTGTCTGAGTATATGTCCAGTCCTGGGATTGCTGTATCATATGGTAATTCTATTATTAGTTTCTTAAGAAACTCCATATTGTTCTCCATAGTGACTGTATCAATTTATATTCCCAACAATAGTGGAAGAGGCTTCCTTTTCTCCACACCCTTTCCAGCATTTGTTGTTTGTAGATTTTCAGATGATGCCCATTCTAACAGGTGTGAGGTGATACCTCATTGTTGAGTCCATTTCGTTGAGCAAGGGGTAGGTCTTGTCTATTACATATTTGGCTTATGGAACGGTATCTGTGCTAATTTCAAACTCTGGTTTTATGCAGCACCCCAACTCACCTTTCCCCTTAAGCAAGCATAAGTTGGTTTTCTAAACTTGAGACCCTGTTCTGTTTTGTAATTCAGTTCATGTGTAGCCAAGTTTACATTCCGTGCATTAGTGATACCTTATGATGTTTCTTTTTCTGTGTGACTTATTTCACTTAGAATCATCATGCCTCAATCCACTCATTATGCTGGTACAGGCCTGGTGACACAGATTTCATTGCTGAGTGGTATTGTGTTGTACATAAGTACCGCAACTTCTTTATCAATTATTTGTTCTCTGGGATATTTAACTTGTACTGTAGAAGAGGCTCCTGTAAACAGAGCCGTTGTAAATTTTGGGGTGGCTGTGTCTTTTTGATTTTAATTTCCCTAAGCTATAGGACCATAAGTGGAAATGCCCTAGACTCTGTTGCTTTGTTTTTCAGATGTATCAGGAAACACCATACACTTCTCCAGAGTGGCTGTTGGCAATGTACATCCCGCCCATCAGCATAACAAGGCTCCTTTTTCCCCATGGCCTGTCTTGCCTTTCTGGATTTTACACTTTTCTCAGATGGCCCTTTAGACCGGGGGGAAGTGACACTTCATAGTAGTTCGGATTTCCATTGCAAGCTTGCTTGGTTTGCCAAAAAGGGCGTATGTGTTTGTTCCTGAATATATTCAGGAACAAACTCATACGCCCTTTGTTGCCAAGTGCATCATTGTCGATGTTCTGCCTCTTTTCCTATGCTTTAAATGCAATTCCAGTCTACCTCCTGAAATCGGTTTCCTGCAATTCTGCCCCGCTTTCAAGTCCTCTTCGCAGCCTTACTTCAATATATTTTTGGACGTTATCTGTCATTTATAACTCTGCAGGTTTGTGAATTACAGGGCCCCTGAGCTCCTTTCTTCAACTCGCTTTCTTGTGAGCTGGCCGCAAACCCGCAAGACTGCTTCAGGCCCTAATCTGCTTCTGGCAGGGCACGCTGAGCCTTTGGTTAATTCCTCTTCCTGGTGGGAAATGAGTGTTAAATATGCCCGTCCAGACACCTACCTCACTCTCAACCCCTTGGTGATGTGGGTCCTCTGGTTTGTGGCCACTTTTGCTGGGTTCCTCACCTTTCGATGATGTGGCCCCACTAGTGTGAGGACACTCCTGCTTGGTTCTCATCCACGTGGTTATGTGGACCCCCTGGTGAGAGTCTGTTTCTGGCTTTGTTCCTCACCCACCTGTGAGGGAGACCCTCTGCTGATAGGTCACCCCTGCATGGCTGGCACACATTGCCTTGGTGAAGTCAGCCGTGTGGTGGCAGTTGGAGCGTGCTGGGAATCTCTTCCCCCCGGTGATGAGGGCCCTCTTGCGTCAGGCCCTAACTGCTGGGCTCACCAACTTTTCTTAGTGAGCCCAGTGATGCTTTGGCACTCCTCTTAGGATCCCATCTCCATGGGGATGTGGGCCTTCTGCTCTGAGGTCCCAACGGCTGGGTTGTTCACATTTTCATGATGTGGGCTCTCTGGTGTTAGTTCACAGAAGCCTGGATCCCATAGCCTCTGTGCTCTTGGCTGCCTGCTGGGAGGTTCCAACTGCTGGATTCCTCACTTTTTTAATTTTTTGGGCCCTCTGTTGTGAGGATCCTCCTGCCTGCCTCACTCCCAGCCCCTTCGTGATGTGTGTCATCTGGTTTGAGGCCACATGTGCTGGGTTCCTCACCTTTTGATGATGTGGGACCAATGGTCTTAGGAGACTCCTGCCTGGTTCACATCCCCTTGGTGATGTGGGTCCTCTGTTGAGAGTCTGATCCTGGCTGGGTTCCTCACCCATCTGTGAGGTAGGCCGTCTGATGTGAGGTCACTCTTGCCTGGCTTGCTCACCTCGCCTTGTGGACATGAGCCCTCTGGTGGCACTTGGAGCCTGCTGGGAGCCTCCTCTCCTCGGTGATGAGGGCCCTCTGGCATCAGGCCCTAACTGCTGGGCTCCCCAACTTTTCTTAGTGAGCCCAGTGTTGCTCAAGCACTCCTCTTAGGTTCCCATCCCCATTGGGAAGTGGGCCTTCTGCTCTGAGGTTCCAACGGCTGGGTTGATCACAATTTCATGATGTGGGCTCTCTGGTGTTAGTTCACTGTGGCCTGGATCCCATAGCCTCTGTGGTCTTGGCTGCCTGCTGGGAGGTTCCAACTGCTCGATTCCTCAACTTTTGTATTCTATGGGTCCTGTGTTGTGATGCTCCTCCTGCCTGCCTCACTCGCAACCCCTTCGTGATGTGGGTCTTCCGGTTTGAGGCCACATGTGCTGGGTTAGGCAACTTTCAATGATGTGGCCCCACTGGTGTGAGGACACTCCTGCCTGGTTCCCATCCCCTTGGTGATGTGGGCCTTCTGGTGACAGTCTTATCCTGGCTGGGTTCCTCACTCTTCTGTGAGGTAGGCCCTCTGCTGTGAGGTCAATCCTGCCTGGCTGGTGCATGCCACCTTGTAGACGTGGGCCCTCTGTTGGCAGTTGGAACCTGCTGGGAGTCTCCTCCCCTCAGTTATGAGGGCCCCCTGGCATCAGGCCCTAACTGCTGGGCTCCTAACATTTTCTGATATGTGCTAAGTGGTGCAAAGCCACTCCTGCCAGGTTCCCATCCCAATGGGGATGTGGGCCTTCTGTTCTGAGGTCCCAACAGCTGGGCTGCTCACAGGTTCATGATGTGGGCCCTCTGCTGTGAGTTCACTGCGGCCTGGATCCCATAGCCTCGGTGCTCTGGGCCACTTGCTGGGAGGTTCCAACTGCTGGATTCCTCAACTTTTATATTCTATGGACCCTGTGTTGTGAGGCCAGTCCTGCCAGCCTCATTCCGAACCCCTTGGTGATGTGGTTCCTCTGGTTTGAGGACACATGTGCTGGGATCCTCACCTTTCGATGATGTTGTCTCACTGGTGTGGGGACACTCCTGCCTGGTTCCCATCCCCTTGGTGATGTGGGCCCTCTGGTGAGAGTCTGATCCTGGCTGTGTTCCTCACTCTTCTGTGAGGTGGGCCCTCTGCTGTGAGGTCACTCCTGCCAGGCTGGCACACATCACCTTGGTGATGTTGGCCCTCTGGTGGCAGCTGGAGCCTGCTGGGAGCCTCCTCCTCTCGGTGATGAGTGCCCTCTAGCGTCAGGCCCTAACTTCTGAGCACCCCACGTTTTCTGATGTGAGCCCAGTGATGCCAGGACACTCCTGTCATGTTCCCATCACCATGGGGATATGGGCCTTCTGCTCTGAGGTCCCAATGTCTGGGTTGCTCACAGTTTCATGATGTGGGCTGTCTGGTGTTAGTTCACTCTGGCCTGGTTCCTCTAGCCTCTGTGCTCTGGGCCGCCTGCTGGGAGGTTCCAACTGCTGGATTCCTCACCTTTCTTATTTTTGGGCCCTCTGTTATGAGGCTCCTCCTGCCTGCCTCAATCCCAGCCCCTTGGTGATGGGTGTCCTATGGTTTGAAGCCACATGTTCTGGGTTCCTCACCTTTAGATGATGTGGCCCTACTCATGTGAGGACACTCCTGCCTGGTTCCAATCCATTTGGTGATGTGGGCCCTCTGGTGCGAGTCTGATCCTGACTGGGTTCGTCACACTTCTCTGAGGTGGGCCCTCTGCTGTGAGGTCATTCGTGCCTGGTTGGCACACATCGCCTTGGCGACGTCAGCCCTCTGGTGGCAGTTGGAGCCTGCTGGGAGCCTCCTTCCCTTGGTGATGAGGGTCCTCTGGCGTCAGGCCCTAACTGCTGGTCGCTCAAAATTTTCTGATACGTTCTCAGTGGTGCGAGGACACTCCTACCAGAATTCCATCCCCATGGGGATGTGGGCCTCCTGCTCTGAGGTCCCAATGGCTGGGTTGCTCAGTTTCATGACATGGGCCCTCTTCTGTGAGTTCACTGTGGCCTGGATCCCATAGCCTCGGTGCTCTGGGCCGCCTGCTGGGAGGTTCCAACTGCTGGATTCCTCACTTTTTTATTCTATGTGCCCAGTGTTGTGAGGCTACTCCTGCCTGCCTCACTCCGAGGTCCTTGGTGATGTGGGTCCTCTGGTTTGAGGACACATGTGCTGAGTACCTCAGCTTTCGATGATGTGGCCCCACTGATGTGAAGACACTCCTGCCTGGTTCCCATCCCCTTGGTGATGTGGGCCCTCTGGTGAGAGTCTGATGTTGGCTGGGTTTCTCACCCTTCTGTGAGGTGGGACCTCTGCTGTGAGGTAACTCCTGCCTGGCATGCTCACGTTGCCTTGGCAATGTGAGCCCTCAGGTGGCAGTTGGAGCCTGCTGGGAATCTCCTCCCCTCAGTTATGAGAGCTCTGGATAAAACACATATGCCCTTTTTTGCCAAGTGCATTATTTTCCAAGTTCTGTCTCTTTTCCTATGCTTTAAGAGCTACTCCCGTGTACGTTCTGAAATCAGTTTCCAGCAATTCTGCCCCGCATTCAAGTCCTCTTCGCAGCCTTACTTCAGTATAATTTTGGATGATAGCTGTCATTTATAACTCCGCAGGTTTCTGAATTACAGTGCCCCTGAGCTCCTTTCTTCAACTCGCTTTCTTGTGAGCTGGCCGCAACACCGCAGGATCTCCTCAGGCCCTAATCTAGTTCCAGCATGGCACGCGGAGCCTTTGGTTCATTTGTCTTCCTGGTGAAAATGAGAGTTAAATTTGCCCGTCCAGACACCTACAGATAGTCTCCCATTGTTTCTCCTTATTCCTGTTCATCTTCCGAATAAATTGCAAACTGGGCCAAACAGGAGGTTAAAGGCACTGACTCTCCAAGTGGGGAGAGTGTTAGTAAAGCGTCTGGAATGTTGCACCCGAGTACCAGGGGACGAAAACTGAGACACATTTGAACACGTTTCCCGATCACACGGTGGATCATACTCTGGGTTCCACATGCATGTTTTAGCTGAAGGAAGAATCCCTTAAACCTGGAGAGTTGAGACCCATGGAATGGGTACCATGCAATATGACTTCAAAGGGTCTGCATTTGCTCACCGAACCTCACCAATCCTATCACTGCTGCGTTTATGCCACTGTACACACGCTTGATTCTCTTTCGGAGACATATAAATCCATAGGTTTTAAGATTCTTACTAGTCAGGTATATTCTTAGGCGTTTAATATGGGGTGTTGAGTCCACTTCGTTGAGCAAGGAGTAGCTCTTGTCTATTACATATTTGGCTTACGGAATGGTATCTGTGCTAATTTCAATCTCTGGTTTTATGCAGCACCCCAACTCACCTTTCCCCTTAAGCAAGCATAAGTTGGTTTTCTACATTTGACACCCTGTTCTGTTTTGTAATTCAGTTCCTGTGTAGCCAAGTTTACATTCCGTGTATTAGTGATACCTTATGATGTTTCTTTTTCTGTGTGACTTATTTCACTTAGAATCATCGTACCTGAATCCACTCATTATGCTGCTACGGGCCTGATGACATAGATTTCATTGCTGAGTGATATTGCATTGTACGTAAGTACCCCAACTTCTTTATCCATTTTTCGCTTTCTGTGATATTGAACTTGTACAGTAAACGAGGTTCTTGTAAACAGAGCCGGCCCAAACTTTGGGGTGGCTGTGTCTTTTTGATTTTAATTTCCCTAAGCTATAGGACCATAAGTGGAAGTGCCCTAGGCTCTGTTGCTTTGTTTTTTCGATGTTTCAGGAAACACCATACACTTCTCCAGAGTGGCTGCTGGCAATTTACATCCCACCCATCAGCATAACAAGGCTCCCAGTTCTCCATGGCCTGTCCTGCCTTTCTGGATTTTACACTTTTTTCGGATGGCCCTTTTGACCGGGGGGCAGTGAGACTTCATTGTAGTGCAGATTTCCTTTGCAAGCTTGCTTGGTTGGCCAAAAAGGGCGTATGCGTTTTTTCCTGAATATATTCAGGAAAAAACGCATACGCCCTTTTTGGCCAAGTGCATCATTGTCGACGTTCTGAGTGTTTTCATATGTTTTCAGTGCAATTCCTGTCTACCTCCTGAAATCGGTTTCCTGCAGTTCTGCCTTGCTCTCAGTGCCTCTTCATAGCCTTACCTCAATATACTTTTGGAAAATAGTTGGCCTTTATAACGCTGCAGGTTTTTGAATTGCAGTGGCCCTTAGCTCCATTTTTCAGCTCTTATTTTTGTGATCTTGCCTCATATCCACAGGATTTCTTCAGGACCTATTCTTCTTCTGGGACGCCTTGCTCTGCCTTTGGTTAATTCTTCCTCCTGATGTGAAATTAGAGTGACATGTGCCCATTGAAACCGCTACAGCTATTTTCTCACTGGTTCCCCCTATTCCCATTCATCCTCCGCACTAACTGCAGACTGTGCGATACCGGAACTTAAAGGCATTGACTCTCCATGTGGAGATGTTGTTAGTAAAGTGGCTGGAATGTTGATCCGGAGCCCCAGGAGAGGAAAATGAGGTGCATTTTAGAAACCTTTCCCGATCATATGGTATACCATCCGCTGGATTTCCCATGCATGGTTTAGCTGTAGGAAGATTCCCTTCAACTTGGAGTGTTGGGACCCTTGGAATAAGTAGCATGAAGTATTGCATTAAACTTTCGGCAGTTGCTCACCAAAGCTCTCCAATCCTTTCAGCCCCAAGTGTCCAGCCTTATGTCTTATCCAGCTGTGGGTTTATATGTGGTCATTCCAGGTTGCATCACAGCCCCTGAGCGAATTTTGTAAGAATTTTTCTCTCTTTCATTGTTTCTGCGTTTTGGTTTTAAAATTTATTTCTATAATGGGGTTTAGCTCATTTTCACTGCTGTGTTTGTGCCGCTCTGCGCACACTTGATTCCCTTATGGAGATATATCAATACATGGGTTTTAAGATTCTTATTACTCAGATATATTTCTCTGTGGTGTATAGGGTGTGTTGAGGCCAGTTCATTGAGCGAGGTGTAGATCTTGTCTGATACCTATTTGGTTTATTGAACGGTATCTGTGCTAATTTCAAACTCTGGTTTTATGCATCACCCCACCTCTCCTTTCCCCTTAAGCTGACATAAGTGTGTTTTCTAAATGTGAGACACTGTTCTGTTTTGTAATTAATTTTTTGTGCAGCCATATTTATCCTCCCTCTATAAGTGATATCTTATGATATGTTTCTTTTTCTGTTTGACTTATTTCAAGTAGTATTATCGGACCTCAATCCACTCTTTATCCTTCTACTAGCCTTATTACATTGATTTCATGGTGAAGAGATATTCCATTGTACATAAGTACCACATTTTCTTTATCCATTGTTCTCTTTCCTGGGATATTTAAGGTGTACTGAAGTTGAGGTTCTTGTAAACAGAGTAGCCCTAAACTGTGGTGTGCTTGTGTCTTGTTGATTTTTAGACTTCCCTAGATATACTCCCGTGATTGGAAGTGCCCTATGCTCTGTCGCTCTGTTTTTTAGATGATTTAGGAACCACCATACACTTCTCCAGAGTGGCTCTCGGCAGTTCACACACTGTCCATCAGCGTATAAAGGCTCCCTGTTCTCCATGGCCTGTCCTGCATTTCTGGTTTTTACAATTTTTTCGGATGGCCCTTTTGACCGGTGGGAAATGAGACTTCTTTGTTGTGCACATTTGCATTGCTTGCTTGCTTGCTTGCCCATAAAGTGCGTATGCGTTTTTTCCTGGATATATTCAGGAAAAAACGCATACTCCCTTTTGGGCCAACTGCATCATTGTCGAAATTCTGCCGCTTTTCATGTGCTTTAAAGGCGAGTCCAATCTATCTCTTGAAATCTGTTTCTTGCAATTCTGTCTTGCATTCAGATCCTCTTCTTTGCCTTACCTCAACATATTTTTGGACGTTAGTTTTCATTTATAACTCTGCAGGTTTGTGAATTGCAGTGACCCTGAGCTCCATTTTTTAAGTTGCTCTTTTGTGAGCTGGCCTCAAAACCGCAGGATTGCTTCAGGCCCTATTTTGGCTCCGGCGAGGCGGGCTGAGCCTTTTTTTAATTCTTATTCTTAATGGGAAATTAGAGTGACATGTGCCCGTCCAAACCCCTACAACTATTCTCTCATTGTTTCCCCCTGTTCCCGTTCATCCTCCTCACAATTTGCAAAATGTGTGAAACAGAAGTTTAAATGTGCTGATTCTCTAAGTGGGGAGATTCTAAGTAACGTGGCTGGAATGATGAACAGGAGCACCAGGAGAGGATAAATGAGGTGCATTTTAGACACATCTCCCGATCACATGGTGTACAGTCCTCTGGGTTTTCCATGCATGTTTTAGCTGTAGGAAGATTCCTTGAACCTGCAGATTTGGGACCCATTGAATGGGTACCAGGTAGTATTACTTTAAAGGGTGTGCATTTCCTCACCCAACCTCACATTTCTCTTAGCGCGAACAGTTTCCAGCCTTATGTCTCATCCTGCTGTGGGTCTAGATGTGTTCAATCCATGTTGCATCACCGTCCCTGAGGAAAAGTTGTAAGAGGTTTTCTCTGTCTCTCTGTCGTTTATTTTTTTCAATTTATTACTATATTGGTTACAGCTGATTTTCAAAGCTCTGTTTCTTGCTGCTGTACATCCACTTGATTCACGTACAGAGAGACATCAATAAATTCTTTTTCAGATTCTTACCAGTCATAGATATTCTTTTCCGGTGACTTGAGTGTGCTGAGTGCAGTTCTTTTAGCTACCGTGTAGGCCTTGTTGATTATCAGTTTGGTATTTGGAATGGTATCTTTGCTAATCTCAACCTCCTGGATGATGCCTCACCCCTCCCCACCTTTCCCGTTTAGCAGCCTTACGCGTGTTTTCTACATATTTGACTATGTTTTTGTTTTGTAATTTATTTCATGTGTAGCCATTTTGGATTCCACCTTTAAGTGATATCTTATGATATGTGTCTTTTTCTTTTTGAATTATGTCACTTAGAATGATCATACGTAACTCCTCCGGAGTTGTTACAACTGGCCATATTTCATTGATTTCCAGGCTGAGTAATATTCCACTCTACATAAGTACCACATCTCTATCCATTTTTTCCCTCCAGAGACATTTAAGTTATATCCTAGTCGAGGATCTTTTAAACAGAGAGGCAGTAAACATTGGGGTGCCTGTGTCCTCTCGATTTTTGTTTTTCCCAAGATATACGCCCATGAGTGCAAGTGCCCTATGCTCTGTAGCTCATTTTTTAGATGCTTTAGTAAACACAATACACTTCTCCAGAATGGCCGTTGGCAATATACATTTCCACTATAAGCCTCACAGGGCTCCCTCTTCTCCTTGCCCTGTCCTGCATTTCTGGCGTTTACACTTTATGAGGATGGCTCTTCTGACTGATGCGAAGTGATATCTTTTGTAGTATTGATTTCCAGTGCCCACCTGTTTGGTTGGCTAAAAAAGTGTATGCCCTTTTCTTGAATATATACAGAAAAAAACGCATACAGCCTTTTTGGCCAACTGCAATGTCGGAAATGTTCAGCCCCTTTTCTTGTGCTTAATGGCGAGTCCTTTCTACCTCCTCAAATCCCTTTCCTGCCATTCTCCCTTGCTTGCCAATCCTTTTCTCTGACTTTCCTCAAGACATTTTTCAGTGATAGATATTTTCAACTCTGCAGTTTCGTGAATTTTACTGCCCCTGAGTTCCATTGTTCAACTTGTGTTTATGGGAACTGGCCACAAAGCAGTGGGATTTCCTCAAGCCCTATACTGTTTCCATGGGCAACCCTAGCCTTTGGTCAATTCATCTTCCTGATTGGAAATTAGAGTGACATGTGCCTGTCTGAACACCTAGGACTTGTCTCTCATTGTTCCTCATCCTTCCGCTTCATCCTCTGGACAAATTCCAAACTGTACGCAACAGGATGTTGACAGTGTTGACATCTCCAAGTGGGGAGACTGTTAGTAAAGACGCTGGAGGGGTGAACCCGAGCACCAGGAGATGAGGAGATGAGATGCCTTTTCCAAACTCTTCCCGATCAGACGGTATACCATCCTCTGGATGTGACAGACATGTTTTAGCAGTAGGAAGAGTCCCATTCATGTAAGGAGAACACCAGGGCTTTTTCAAAATCAGTGTCTCCCCGAAACCCAAACTGGGGAGTTTTTTAAGCTACGGCTACACATATGTTCATTAAGGGCCTTGGGAAGTAGGCAGAGTCCAAACTTTAGATGACTGAAGTCTTCAGGGTCAGAAGCACTCACCACCGGCTTCCCTTAGGTTACACTTTAACTGTCATTGATAGATGATGTCAATAAAAATATCTGTTCTTTTTCCGATTATTTCCCCTTATAGGTTATTGCACAATATTGAGTGTAGTTCCC